>NC_135553.1:3097500-3132500 GCF_964340395.1 Glandiceps talaboti | reverse complement strand
AACAGTTATCGTTAAAGTGGCACAAGCTGAGTTTAAAAGCTTTTTACTCGAAAGTATTTATATGAAACGCCGATGAAACCATTGATGTATAATATTAATGTCTATGAAATATGACATACAATTGTCTTCTGACATTTGTTAGAACAGTTGATTACATAATGTCCTCGATATTTTGGTACCTATAATAAACGACGTCATCAGTTCGTTTATAAGTTATATCTTAATACCAGGTTTGTGTTCAGTCAATTGCAAGTGACGGTTAAGTATGCTTCAGTATTATAGTACTGTGAGTACTTTAAATGTGCAGAAAACATTTCATCCAAAAAAACTCAGCTTGTACCCCTTTAATTATCCCTTTCACAGTCGCCACATCGTTGTCTCTACCATTTATCATCATCACCACTAACATCTGCCACCACGACACCATTGCCACCACTATTGCTAACCATCACCACAGCAACAGTTGCTGCCACCACCACCACCACCACCACCACCACCACCACCACCACCACCACCGCCACCACCACCACCACCACGTGCACCATTATCAACAACATCATCACCGCCTTCAACACGTCACGGTACTATGATCACCACCACCACCACCGTCGTTGCTGACTCCATCACATTATTACCACCATACAGTACCTCCTTGGCTACTACCACATGCAACTACATGAACCAACAGCAGCTTCAGCAGTCACGCACCAATGCGACTACTGCTCCCATCTCAATCTTCATTCTAGCATATCACACAGATGAATCGAGACAAAAATACTATGTAAACACTTGAAACACGAATGTTATATCGTAGTCTGTTCATGATATCGTCCCATTCCTACACATACGTATACGTTTGATCACATTTTGTGAAATATTTTACACTTCAGAGATCATATTATCATCATAAGCACAGACTCTGATTTTGTCATTTTAGCCTAGATATTTCCTATGAATATAGTATCTCTTGATTCCTTTTGGAAGACGTTAACCTAGTACATCGCTAGGGGGCGCTCTACATAGTTACCGACATCATCCTACATCAAAACACTATCACGCTGTGAGAGTATGACATATGTTTAACTTTGTGATATCTTGATTGCAATATGACTATTCTGACGAAATTAAAGTGGACATCTCAATGGAATAATGGAAGCAATGAATAAAAGTTTTAGTTTATACATGGACAATTTTCCAAATCAATAAGAAACTTGTCAAATGGTGTGAAATGTGTAAAGCAACTCGAATTCTATCTATAATCATACTACGAATATCAGGTGTACAAATACGCAGTGCTCACCACAAAAACATCTAGATAGCAGTTTTGGTCAAAACAGTTATTTTAAGTGCCACTCAAGCGATAAAATGATTTCTCTAGAGGAAGGTGTCGCGTTGTTTGAATTTCCTCGACACAATGGACACGCCTAAGATGGCGACTCCTGAACAAACGCGTCTCCGGGAGACAGCGCCACGAGGGACAGGGAACAGAGCAGGTGGTCAAATATCTTGCACTCACTCAATTGCAGTGTGAAACCGTTCAGTGTGCCCTCTGCGATCTAAATTAGACTGCTGTATCATCCCAATGATAAAGTGTTACCAAATAGAAGTCCACTAATGATAGTGTAATTATACAACTCGTATTGCCAGAAACAGCCTTGGTCAATAAACAAGCTATACTTTACAAACCTTCAAACCTACCAGTGATCAAATAACTCATCACAAAAATTGTTTTTGTATGATCCTTTTTTAATCTCATATCTAATCATGAGTATTTATTGTCCAAGGACATTTTAATTAGTGGATCAGTTTAGCAGATAAATAAATATATTAATGTCACATGTTTCTTGAAGACTTCAAAACACATTGAACCGTACATGCTCTGTTTGCTAAATTTTGGCTGATTGCATGGTTTTTTGATATTTCACTTGGGGCGTCAAATGGTTACTGGTGACGTACATACAGTACGCCTATCTACTCTCTGTTCGTCGTTTTTGAAGATAACTTGATGATTGAATATACATCTCGTGAGCATGCCCAGCCTTTCCTCGCGAGTTTTGGCTTTCTTTCAGACTCTCCTTCCATCTCAATTCATCAATGGCGCTCTATGGCTCTCTCTCTCTATTTCTGTCCGTGTCCGTGTCCATGTCCGTGTCTGTGTCTGTGTCTGTGTCTGTGTCTGTCTGTCTGTCTGTCTGTCTGTCTGTCTGTCTGTCTGTCTGTCTACACCCCCGCCCGCCCACCCACCTGTCCTTTCATCTTTCTGTCTTTCCATTCGTTCGTCCGTCCATCCATCTGTTTATTTGTTATTTACTGAACAATTCCATAGCTTATTTCATCCAACTCCGTTAAAGCGGTTCACATCTTTTTATTTCCGATCGATTTCCCTTGAAATCACCAGTTAAAACTATTACAAGTTGTTGACGATATTCATATTTTTTCATCTAAATCAATAATGACTGCATCCATCCATATATTTGAAATGCCGTTGAAAACGTACGGTACCGCTTGACTCGGTCAAAATTGAATACAGGTCGGTCAAATAAATTAAATATATTGAAAGCCATGCTTAATCAACTGGAGAAACCTGATACAAATAAACATAAACGAAGCCAAACCGTCAAAACTATCAAGTAACAAACAGACATACAATTCTATGCATCACCATTCAGCATATTAACAATATTAATCGGTATTCAAATCATTAAGTTTTCTCCGTATATCCAACTCTCATTCTCCGTCAGACTCAGCTCACATCCATTAGATTCAACTCTCACTCCTCGTCAGATTCACCTCTTATTCTCCGCCAGACTCAGCTCTCACACCCTCTCAGATTCAACTCACTCCCCGTCAGATTCAATTTATTCTCTGTCAGATTCAACTCACTCTCCGTCATCAGATTCAATTATCATGCATCCAGTACTAGTCAGACTCAACATTCACAGCCCGTCAGATTCAACTCACGCTAGACTCAACTCTCACTCCCCGTCGAACTCAACTCTCACTCCCCATGTGACTCATGATCAACTCTCATATCCCGTCAGATTCAACTCTCACTCCTCGTCAGATTCAACTCTCCCATCCCGTCAGACTCAATTATCACTCCCCGTCAGACTCAATTGTCATTCCCATCAGATTCAACTCTCACGTCAGAGTTCACGTTGAATCCCCGTCAGATTCAACTCACTCCCCGTCGGACTCAACTCTCCCATACCGTCAGACTCAATTATCTTTCCCCGTCAGACTCAACTGCTACACCGGTCAGACTCAACTTTCACATCCCGTCAGATTCAACTGTCACTCCCATCAGACTCAACTGTCACTCCCCCATCAAACTCAGCTCTCACATCCCGTCAAACTCAACTCTCACATCCCTTCAGATTCCCTTGAATTCTCACTCCCCGTCAGAATAAACGCTCACATCCCCTCAGACTCAGCCCACACATCCCCTCAGACTCAGCCCACACATCCCCTCAGACTCAACATTCACAGCCCGTCAGATTCAACTCACGCTAGACTCAACTCTCACTCCCCGTCGAACTCAACTCTCACTCCCCATGTGACTCATGATCAACTCTCATATCCCGTCAGATTCAACTCTCACTCCTCGTCAGATTCAACTCTCCCATCCCGTCAGACTCAATTATCACTCCCCGTCAGACTCAATTGTCATTCCCATCAGATTCAACTCTCACGTCAGAGTTCACGTTGAATCCCCGTCAGATTCAACTCACTCCCCGTCGGACTCAACTCTCCCATACCGTCAGACTCAATTATCTTTCCCCGTCAGACTCAACTGCTACACCGGTCAGACTCAACTTTCACATCCCGTCAGATTCAACTGTCACTCCCATCAGACTCAACTGTCACTCCCCCATCAAACTCAGCTCTCACATCCCGTCAAACTCAACTCTCACATCCCTTCAGATTCCCTTGAATTCTCACTCCCCGTCAGAATAAACGCTCACATCCCCTCAGACTCAGCCCACACATCCCCTCAGACTCAGCCCACACATCCCCTCAGACTCAGCTCACACATCCTGTCAGACTCAGCTCACACATCCTGTCAGACTCTACTCTCACTCGCCGTCAGACTCATGTCTCATTTGCCGCCAGACTCTATCATACAACCCTGAATCCCATTTGACAAAGCGACATGGTAGCAGACCCTACGCGATTAACTCTAATCTGAGACTAGAAAATAATTATTCGAATTGTTCTCAAATGTTGTAGGATATTGTGATGAATTAATGTATTTATTGTCAAGAGGTCTTTGCAATTTGACCGTAGGGATACAATCAACCCGATCTACCTAGATTTCTGCTGTATTTGTGGATTTGAATATTTAATTATGTTTGATCGGTATTGGATAACGCATGCTCTCCAAAAGACTATTGACTTTATAAGCCAGAAGAAAGGAGAGATAATGCAATGTAAACAGCAATCATAGCCAACACCTGCCGACCTACAGTCATCGCTATATCTGGTTTGACTTGGAAAATCAACACATTAACTTATCTGCATGTCCATTGATAATTCGATTACAGAGTTGGTCATGTTTCAAAAAGTGAAAAGTGCTAGAAGACATGGCCATGACGATGTCATTCAATTAATAAATCGTATATGATCGTAGCATTAGCAGGGCCTTGGCAAGTCTCATCATTATCCAACCCATGTTAGATAAGCAATCCCCATACCAGTTTTTCCTTCACTTTCCTAATTCCTAATCGTTAACAAATGGTTTCTATTACAACCCACGAAAAAACACCGATGCGTTTGCTAATACAAAAGTAGATAACTACAACGATACAACTGAAAGACATCAGGGGTGCATTTGGTGTAGGTTCAGGCATAGACCTTACACGAAATGGTTGAGGCAATGCTCTTATGAGTTTGTTTACATCTGTAGAAGTTATAATGTAACACTGTGAGCAACAGTCGTACTCAATGTTATAAGGTGTCAGGAACTAGAGCCTTGTGCTTCTGTGGTGTTTATGCTTAGCTAAATTACCGACACTAATTGCATTGTATGTCTTTGCATGAACCTTGTCTCATTCCTGCTTGCAACCAGTAAAGGCACCTGAGTTTTTTCACGGGTTGTAGCTGTTGAAGACATCATTTTATAAAATAAACAAATTGCACAAAAACATAAAACATACAGTAAAATTTATTTAGAAACAAAATCATAAACGAGATAGCGTTACAGAAGTGGTTCAACATGAACGTAAAGTGTTTGTGACACAGCATATGACCTTCACTCTTTTTTAGTTACCAAAACATTATGTACTTTATGTATTCCTATTCTTGCTGCTAACTATATCCGTTGCTAGACTCTATTCACTACGTTTGAATAGTTGCAATAATGTAGGAATATTTTGAAATGAAAACATTTACCACCAAAGACATAAAAATACCTGTTTAATAGTTAATGATATTAATTCACCAGTTCACCTTCAATACATTTGATAGTTATAAGCTCAGATTGCCGGGCTTTTAAGTTAAACACCCAGTTCGGGCTAGGATTAAAATTTTGGTGTAAACAGTTGGCTGACAGAGTTATACAAAAAGTTAAAGAAACAAAGAAATATCCTATATAATTCTCATGGCTACAATTATAAGATAACCCTGAGGACAAATAAAAAATGATTATTTCCGATAACCAGACCAACCCAAGTTTAAGCCACCGATCCTTAACATTTAAAAAAAAACACATTTAAGCAAAAAGATAAGAAATTCTTTGTCTTCTTGACATTCATCCACGTCTGTTTTCTTTCCCCAGTAATGTCTGTACATATTCCATCAAACTGTCACAGAAAGGGTATTCTGACCAACATTTTTTTTTTGTTTTCGGGTCGAAGCAATATTTTTCAAATATAAAACACTTAAGAAGCTAAAATAAAATAAAATCCCGACCTAGTTTCCCTATTTTCTGAGGCCATGTTATCGGTAACATTTTTCTTCGCCTAATGCGAGAACCTATGATTAATAACGGGCCTTAAAAAACCAGAATAACAAATATCCAGTCACATAATAGATGTACTTGTACTAATTTTGTTTATTGGCAATTGTAGAATTCGATCACTTTAAGATCACACATGTCCAGCCCGTGAAATAATTAGCCTGAGACTAAATCAGATAGAACAAGATGAAATGACTACAATATGTATCAAACGTCACAGCTCTTCACCTATGTGATGATCACCTTGTAGTTGTAAAGTAAAGTTCATGATGAAATAAATAAGTTGATATCGTATTTGTTTAATTTGAGATATTAGGTACACTAAAGTTCTGTACTGTATCTGTATTTTGCAAAGTGTGCTAAAGTTAGTGGGAAACGTAAGAAGCCACCCCACCCGCTCCCCCATATAATAAATGCAAAGAAAGCTACCCGAATAGTTTCAAACTTAGTCGTTCTTTTGAATAGATATGGAATGTCATGGAAACGATGCATTTATCCCTCGTGCTATTTATTATGTATTGATCATTCACTGCTAACTTTACGTAATCGACTATTATTGAGGACAAATTTAGCAACGAATAATTCAAAACATATAATCCAAAATTTGTGAACTGCATGTTTTATTACATTTCCTTGTTGGAAGAAATTTGTATTCTAAACGCTTCACCGACGTCAAACACTCAAGTTAACCACATGTAAACAATTCGAGAGATATACGATACGAAACTAACCAATAGTTAAGATAAACGAAGACCATACTTAGTGCGATGACGAATACATTACTTTACAGTTCGAATGGAATGTTAAAAAAATGTCCAAAAAATGTGAACACATACCAACATAGCCAACATTTCAGAAAGGCTAATACTGTAATGAAATTGCTATCGGTCCCTTTCCACCTCAAAAGTGAATTGAGTGTTAGACCCAAATGGGCTAAACTCTCAAATATGTTAACGTGACCAGTGACAATCTCTTCTATACATAGCTCACTGTGGATAGTCACTACATTGAACAATAACGAATTAATGCATACAAACAAGCAATCAGACAAACAAGCAATCAGGCAAACAAACAAACAAACTAACAAACAAACGGACAGAAATTAAAGTGAATAGATAAAACTCCCCTGACTAAAATTATTCGGCGATTAAGCCAAATTAAAAAAAGTTGTTTAGTTCCGGTTACCCGACCCCAACTAGTTTTTCACGCCGACCCTAAACTTTTTTTTACGTATTCGAGAAAAATAATAACAAAATCGCGAAAATCGTGAAGTCTCGCAAGAAATATTGGGTGCGGAAACTGACAGCAACTTAAAAAGACAATATAAAACTATTCTTCCAATCTATAATGGCTGTACACCTGACAGGAAGAAATAAACAACACAGAGACCATTTGGAAAACAATGGAAAACCTGAACTAGACATTCACACATGGAAAAAAAATTATATAATAAAATAAAATAAAAAATCTACCTACCCCACCTATTTTAAAATTGAATGTAATCGGAACCACGCAATTTTTTTTACGTCTTAAGTAAAAACTGTTAGTACTTTGAAGTTACAAATATACGGACAGAATGTCTTCATTGGAACGGATTCGAATCCAAACCGTGGAGGTATAAGGGGAGAATATATATATATATTGAACATCATACATTCATGGCCAGACCGTGACTTTACCATGTGTTTGCAACACTTTCTTTCCTCCAGGTTTGGTTTCAAAACAGGCGTGCTAAATGGAGAAAGCAGGCAAAATACAATCAAAATCCGAACGAGAATAAAACCAATGGACCAACAAGCACAGAAAAAAATGTTCTCAACGTCACTTCCGGAGATCGACAAACCAATCAAGAGCGAGAAGCTGAACGTTCAAGCCTGCAAAAATGCGCTAGTGTTTCAGCGCCATTTTTGAATGTCGTACCGCCAACGCTACCGCCAATGATATCAAGTTTGCCCCTGTGTCCAACAGACGGGAGACTTTTCGAAGGATCCACTGAAGATAGAAGAAATTGGAGTATCGCCAGTTTGCGGCAAAGAGCGAAAGATTTTGAAGATGGCGGCTTGACCATGAGACTTGGACTGGTGAACACACACCTGTTTCACAAGTCACAAACGAAAACAAATGTTAAACTGCAAGATAAGAATAAATCGGTCGTTTGAGTAAAATAATATTCCAAAAGGAAAGGTGTGTTTTCGAACACCAATGCTCTACATGAAAAATGCACCAATTTGTGATGGCTGTGTATACATCCCGTTTTTAATAGTAGACAGTAGCTTTGTTCTCGACGTGCTATAGTAATATAACTTATATCATGTGCGTAGGTTGCTTTCGTAAGATTCGACAGGATGAAAAACAAAGCATGAAGTGAAGTGAACACTGACGTAGCATGTGACACGGTGATAGCTTATTTAATCCATGTGTCCAATTGCACATGGGGCGGAGGGGAAGGGGGGGGGGGTTGCCATACGGAAGTTGACATTATCGTTTGAAAGCAGGATGTTGATCATACCACATTGTACTTGTATAGTAATTTTGTATCGAAGTTCAATTCAACAGGTAATATGGGACGCACTAAGCATAATCAAATAAACTGGTAAGGTATACGCGACATGTGTATGTAGTGTCTAAATAAAGTGCATTTTACAATTTGCCACTGGATTTTAATTAGTCATTCAGTCAGCAATTAATCAACCGGGTACATTTAGGTTCATTTGTCATGATGGTACGGTAATTGTTCATGAGCGATATGAGAAAACGTGGTGTATATTTGTATAGACACTATGTTTTGGTACCTGATATAAGTTTAGCCTTCATATGTATCTGAACATACCCGGTGAGACATTCACCCTTTGTCATACATGACATAATACATTACGTAATCGAACACTTTTTAGTTATTGAAATAATGTAAGGATCTTCATAATGAAACAACGAAATTATTTTACTTAAATTAATACTAAATTTAACATTTCCATATCAAAGTCACAATAGTGAGCTTACTAATTTTTCACCCAACGACGAATAAGCAACTATTAGATTCCAAAATATTAATGTTATTTGAGTAGTTTGTTAATCCTAATATAGTAACGATGCCTGTGTCACGTTCCAGTACCATACACAGAATTCTAAATTCACAACTTTGAATTTCAGACCCATTCCTAATGTTATTATCAATACACGGATTAATACAACCGAACACATATAAATGTGTATTTTTTGATTACATACTTTTGAAAAATTATGGTAAAACTTGTTAGTATTGTTTCTTTTGTTTGTATCTGTACGGGTCATGAGAGAGAGAGCGCGCGCAAGTGTGTGAGAGAGAGAGAGAGAGAGAGAGAGAGAGAGAGAGAGAGAGAGAGAGAGAGAGAGAGAGAGAGAGAGAGGGGGGGGAGACAGACAGACAGACAGACAGACAGACAGACAGACAGACAGACAGACAGACAGACAGACAGACAAAGACAGAGAGACGGACAAACAGAGAGACAGACAGAAAGACAGAGATCTAGAGACAGTGAGAGACAGGGAGAAACAGAGAAGAGGGATGGGGGAGGGAGGAAGGGGGAGGGGAGGAGGAAGGGAGAGGTTGGAAAAAGGCAGGGAAAGGCTTCACATTTACTTTTGCTTGGCTGAAATGATTTGCAAACAGGGTTAGACTAATAATATACTTTGATAAGCACATTTCATAAAATTAACAAATGGGTCAATTTATGGAAATCCCATTTCTCATAACTGTTGCTGGTTCTATTGTACTTACCATACATAGATACATCCATCATGTATATTCATTGCTGATTACTGTCGCTCATTTTCACCTCTCCTATTCAATCAATATACCTATCAATATTATTAAAAAACAATGAGTCCAGTATATTGAAATAGCAATGTAATTAGGAAAATTAAACGGCACTTACATATCAAAATGATTAAAATATGCATGCCGTGTATTTAATGAAAATGTGTGCGGAGCTTCAAAGACACGTTTATTTTTAGAATTTAATTTAATACCTTTTCGCTCTTGCTAATTATCAAATTAATCCTTGAGATAAAAGATGGAGACCATCGTCGATCTCAAATGGTGATCGAAGAAGTAATCGACTACTTTGGGGTTAAACAGGGTACCGAGTGATCTGCAGAAAGTGAACCTACTTAATACGGCAATAGAACTCGAATGCAGTGACTATCTACTTGGTAAACTCAAACTGATGCTACGAATTTGGTATCACTTTACAATTATATTTCATTATTATTTCTAGAAAAAAATTTCCACACACCACTCATCTAATTAATTGTTACTTTAATTAATTAATTTCAACCTGCGAATACAGCGCGATAAATTTTCAATTAATTGCAAATTGCAAAGTTGTCGCGTCACTCAACCGTGGTTCAATTAATATATAAGTTGAAGAGATGACGCCCTCTACGGTTATTGCAGCCTACAAAACAGTTACTGGATCCCCTTGCCCAAGGCTATGTGAGATTCCTCGGTGTCAATACTTAATTGAATGCGCTTTGTTTGTTATCGTCTACAAGAGCCCTGAAAAACTGAAGCCATGTGGGAGGTCCTGGAAATCCTATCTTAGTCTATTTATTGCGTTTATAGTTTATGTCATATCAATTGCAGTTTTGATATCCAGACACTTTGCCATCGTGAACAGAAATGGACATAGTTTGAATTATTGTAAATTTTCTGTAATTACAACTAAATCGTTATTTTAGCACTTTCTTGTTGTTCCTTCAATATAAAAAAAATCTTTCCAAATTAGGATATCGTTGATGCTACTTCCACCGTTTCTGAAGGGTGAAATTTAAATGTAATCTGTTCATTTGCCTACAGGCTTACAGACTTTTGACTTCCATTTTTTCATAAAATATTGATTTTGGTTGAAATATGAGACAGCAAGTTTAATATGATGAACTGTAGATATATTGGACAAATTTGTTCGTAATGAACATGCGCACACGAGCATATTTTGACGATGTATGTATACCGTGACCGCGCGCACGGAAATTCAAAATACTCGCACTACGTATACCAGCCTGCGACACACAATAATGGTTGTATTTGTTTTCTATGTTCAAATCACTTTCTCAAACATGCAAAAGATGTGCACGTTACACTTGACGTGTGTGGGCGTTGGTCACACATGTATGTTCCTTTGTGGGAACACAGACATGTCGCTCAGACGAAATCCATTCTGAAATTATTCATAAGAAAAGTTTGAATACTAAAAACCAAGCATTTTAATGTAGAATCACACATTAATAACATTTATCCGAGTATATTTCAGAATTAATACAAAATGTGTCATAAATTCGCAAAGAACGTTAATTTTGTTTAACAAATTATTTTGGAGCAACGTTTTTGTTTAAATTTTGGTAGTAAAATCGTTAACATGAAATTGTGCGTACTCTAACTTATGGAATTCCACATGGCTTGCTTGATCAATTTTGTAAATTGATAACATCTCATTGACCATGACAACTTACGTGACCTTTAACCCCGGAAGAGGTCACCGATCTGTTTAGTCATTTAGGAAGCCTATTTCTCGATCGTCATTATTTATTTAAATGATGAGGTAGCAGCTTAACTGATATTCAAATTGTAGCTCGGACTACTTCGTATTGAAGCGAAGCGTCATAATAATAGCTTAACAATAAATAATAAATGTTACTTCGTGTATGGAAGCGATTGCCTGCGATGGAGCTGACAGCTTAAGAAAAGCGAAGGTTGTCTCAATAGTATATCCTCTTTATTGGATTGTGAGGGAATAGTCATTGTCATACCACAGACAGACGAGGGTTTCAGTGTGTACAGTCAAAGAAAACAACTAGTCCGAATTATTCGCGCAAGATTTCACCGTGTGAGTTTACCCTGGGGGGTACCCGGGTCCTCACTTTGTTATTTCGATACCTCTTAACGACATCAGCAATTTCCAGTAAATTTCCCGCGGCAAAAACACTCAGTTGTCTAGTGCATGCCCGATGGGGTTCCAACAGGCTCGTTCCAGCGTGACGGAGTCCTGGAAAATTAACGAAATTTGCTCGCAAGAGCACTTAAAATAATAACGAAATTTCCATGTGAAAGCGGTCGTAAAGGACACAGTCCGACTTTGCATTGATAGTCGTCCCTCTGAAAATTCATTTAGTTCAAGCAGCATCCGAGCGTAAAACGCGATTTGTTGAACGGGTAAAAATCTATTTGGTATAATTACACATTGACGGGTGGGGTAATGCTTCGATAACGAGAAAGCGAAGGCTGTCCGATCCCCTATAAATACTTTATACTATTAATTTTACACTTGGAAAATTATGGAAAACCTAGTTCGACCTCATCTATGGCGATATCGGTAGTAATTAAAAAATAAAATCTTTCGGAATGAGGAAACTTTAACCCAGAACCTATAGAAATTCAAATTTTTTTAAATAAGACATTTTTAAGGAGCTCAACAGTTAATGGTGTACCGAAGGATATGACTATTCTATAATCAGATTGTATATTAATATTCGACGCTAATATAGTTGCATGTAATTTATGAGTTAAGTCAAGACTCAATATAACTTTAGAAATGTTATTGGCATCTTATATAGCTAGTACATTCCGTTCATCGTAAGCCTAATAATTTTTCAACACACACATAATATATAGCACACTGGGTCCTTTAATTATATCCTCTAAACGATGGATTTATGTTAAAGTTTGTAATGATTCAACAAATCAGGGAACTTTGTTTATGTGTGATATTCATACTTTCGCATTTTTCGTGACGGTTTGGATTTTCACGCGATTGGAAAAAAAAAGTTGATGGGGTGTGATACTGAGCATTAAATGAATAAGTGCTAAAAGGCCACATTTAGCTTCTCTTCTTTCTGGTTAAATAGACGTGTAATCAGTGAACGGGACTAGTTGTTTGCCAACCTAGTTCTCAGACATATCCGTTGATAGTTCTTTTTCCTGTTGACGCTTAATCAAAAATCAAGCCCGCGAGCCTGACACTGATAGGGCGGTAATTGTAGCAATATCCCCGACTTATTGTCAATATCCATTATGCTATCAGATTTCGATACCTAGATTGTATTGGGTGAACTGTCCGATGAGAAGAAATTAACAGTGCTAGGAAAAGATATTAAAAACCAGTAACTGATTCGCCCTGTTAATGTTACATTCAGAGAAGGGGATACAAAATATGATACATAGGGGATTCTGGTGCAACAGCACAGCCCATAACAATACGACTATACGTGTGTATCTCTCGTGTTCATAGATCATCCAGTTCTCATCTAACTTTTTTTTACCAGTCTTACGATTTTGCAAATTTGCATCGCGTTACTATGGACAGCAAACCATCGCACTTCGAAATCGACTAGCAGTTAAAAAAGTCAATCCTCTCCGTATTGCACCGTGTACATTTTCCCCATCCTGCGACTTGTCCTCTTTCGAAATTTTCAATTAATTCGTGACTGTCTGTTGGGAAACGCTCGGTGTTGTCGAATACATTTCAGCTCGCTCCGAGTTAACTGCCATATCGCTGTCTGAAATATATAATAGATGACGTTGTATTGTTTGGACGACTCAAGTGTCGATTTATCACATTGGAACAGCTTCTGATTTCGACTTCATTTACATGCTCTCACTTCTGTGAAGTCTAAAATCATGCTCACTCACCCTATAAATCATTGCCCCGGTTTCATCTCTACTGCATGACACATTCAATGACGATAGAGTAAAATAATGTTCTCCCGTTGCCATGGAGATGACTGACTATCTGAGATCTCCTCATCAGGTTTTGCCAAGCATATGGATGTGACCAAGTGTTAAAGATGATCTAGAGGAGAAGAAGAAACCGTCACTCGTACCTTTCCGTTATTGTAGCGCGTTTCAAATGGCATTAAAATCATTATCGTAACAGTTCATATTTTTTTAAAAGGATGCCAAACAGTTTGAATTCATTTTTGATTTATGATCAAATCTTGTTATGTCTACACTTGTCTTTGTTTGAAGTTTGCGATCGAATGGAAAATGTCCCAAATTTAAAACAAAATTTAGTATCTTATCGTTCAAAAAGGTCCTTTTTTCTAATTGACAGAATATTTCTCAGTGATGATTGTTTTCTTAATTAGTATGAGAAAATATTTGTGAATCATGTATTCGCTATAGGGCTTCCTATGGCCTATACTCAGAGAAAGCCATTTGGAGAAACTCATTGTAACAATTACCCAATTCAGTCGTATCTATCTCCGTGTTTTCCTTCTACTCTAACGTTGGCTCGTATTTTGTCTCATCTTCATTCATCTTCATTGAGTGACACAGTAAGTACAGAGTAGATACCTACGAGTTGAGGAAATGACTCCAAATAAATACATCCAGGTTCATTTCTCAAAATCTTTGTATTTTCATCTGACATAATCGCACACCATCTGTTTGTTTGTTTGTTTGTCTGTCTGTCTGTCTGTCTGTCTGTCTGTCTGTCTGTCTGTCTGTCTGTCTGTCTGTCTGTCTGCCTGTCTGTCTGTCTGTCTGTCTGTCTGTCTGTCTGTCTGTCTGTCTCTCTCTCTCTCTCTCTCTCTCTCTCTCTCTCTCTCTCTCTCTCTCTCTCTCTCTCTCTCTATCCTTCTTTCTCCTCCCTGAACGACATTGCACTACGCTTTTTCGGTTTCCATTTCTTTCCCATATAATTGTAATGTTAAACAATAATCAATCAATTAATTAATCGTTTTACTTGTTAAATCATTCATAATCACCGAATATCTCTGCAATCAAAAGGTCTTCATCATGCTTCTCCCTTTTTACCCTCTTTTATACCTCTTAGTATTCAACGAATCGTGTCCATTTTATTATATTTTCACCAGTCTTTGTGATTGCAAAGTGATAGAAATTCCGTTGATATACGCAGCGTTAATGAAAAGTCTACATTCGTCCCGCGATAACTCCTACTTTATCAACATCGTCTCGGAATTCCATCAAACTTGGAGCAGATAAGCGGAAAGTAAATGATACGGCTAGATGAGTTGCGTTTTGCCCATAAACACAGTCATTGCTCGATAAGCTTGTAAGTAAGGCACAAGTCCTAGCCAGGGGCGCTAGTTATTTCGATAGTATTGGTTTCAATGACAGCGAACAATTGACTTGGCAACGCTGTGCGCCACTACACTATTACGCTATCTGTCTACGTCGAGATAAGTAAAATATTGAACGGTAGAAATGAAGATTTATATTTCCGCTATACAAAGCTCAATTGGCTTGTGTATGTTTTCAACATGTTAATGTCTTCGGCAGGTTATGGTGATTAAATGAGGCAGTTGAATAGCACAGAGTGAGACAAACTCAGTGGTGAACTCAACGGTTTGTTCATATTTTCAATGCTCGTTTGGAAGGACATTTAAAAAAAAATAATATCACAAGTATAGAGAACCAAATCTCGTATTGTTTAAATATGATAAGGTCACGGACACACAGACACTCACAAACACATGCACAGATAAATACCCTCACAGACACATAGGTATAAATGTATTCACACACTTACACACACACGCGCACGCACATACATACATACATACATACATACATACATACATACATACATACATACATACATACATACATACATACATACATACATACATACATAAACAATCTCACCAAGTGAATGAGTGAGTGAGTGAGTGAGTGAGTGAGTGAGTGAGTGAGTGATTGATTGATTGATTGAGTGAGTGAGTGAGTGAGTGAGTGAGTGAGTGAGTGAGTGAGTGAGTGAGTGAGTGAGTGAGTGAGTGAAAGAGTGAGTGAGGGAGTGAGTGAAATAGTGAGTGAGTGAGTGAGTGCAATAGTGAGTGAGTGAGTGAGTGAGTGATAGAGTGAGTGAGTGAGTGAGTGAGTGAGTGAGTGAGTGAGTGAGTGAGTGAGTGAGTGAGTGAGTGAGTGAGTGAGTGAGTGAGTGAGTGAGTGAGTGAATGAGTGAGTAGGTGAGTGAACGAGCTAGTCAATCAAACAAACAGCCAAGACAAACGACCAAGTTGAATATCATTATATCCATTTTCCCGACCTTGTATGCGAAAGATTAACTTAAAACAAAGAACGTTTTCACAGGATACTACCGTTCATATTACTGAGAAATGGGGATTGGGGTGGGGAGGGGGGGGGGTTGTGTGGATAAAAATAGGGAAAAATGTGCGTCGCGGTATTAAAGTGCTGCCGTAACATTAATTGTAATTTGAAGGTGTCATTTTATTGTTTCAGAAAAGACAAGATAGATCCAAGACAAGAAGAAACTTCATTTGAACAACAAAGTGATTTCATTAATTTTCAATCGCTGTCCCGATACCAGATCGATATAAAAACAAAACAAAAACAAAAACAAAAACAAGTAAGCTACTCTTCTACGGTTTTAACATTTAAGCAATTATTGTGCCGAACTGATTGTGTTGTTTTAAATATGCCTTAAAATAGTCTCCATTTTCCGGCTCGTCATTCAATTCCACGGGGAGCAACTTCTTCAATATAAAACCATTACAGGAAATGGTCATTATTCAGCCTTCGGCTAATGGTTTACTTGAGAGCAAATTGTCTTTTATGAGGGGGTAATATGGAAACGAAAATTTTACACAACTGGAATTTATGATGAGTCGTGGAAGTGAACTTTCTGTTGTACTAATCCAACACGGCTTTCCAGTTTGATTTGTGAGCCGATTAACAAACGGAGGCCTATGAAAATTAAGCGCTTGTCATATCATTCGAGTTTCGGGAATTTGAAAGTTGTCTTTCAATCATCCTAGAATGGTGATTTATCTTGTCAATGTTGTTGGTCCCAAGAAATTTTATATATCCCACTGATTGACTATTAAGATAATGCTGTTTCAATTAAATATTTATTGGCTTCAGATACACGAGTAAGACACAATTTTCGTAATGCTAGGGAAATTTAACAAATAATAAACCAATTTTACTTTTGAGAAAAACAATAAACACAGGGGAAAGATGTTTTCAACAAGGGGTTTATTGTCTACATCTTATTTGATTGTTTCTTTAGCTGTAATATGTTTCTAACCAACTAGTTGAAGGATTTAGTTAGGTTACTAAAGATACACTGAACTGTTCATTATAGCTATGCATGCAATGAATTGTAATACATATATTCAGCTTCAGGGACACGAATGGGTATTTGTTATCACAGGATGTTTCTATCCTCATGGATACAGTGTGAATAGCCAGCCATACAAAACTCACATACTCACATACACACACCGGGCACGTATGCGGAGACATACAAAGAAACACACACATGTGTACATGTTACACCCAATCCATGAAACTGCCCAATTCATGAAATGTGCAGTGTAACTTTGCCCAGTTCATGGAATGGTTAACCTTATGCAAATAAGAGTATAGATTACGATATAGAAGGGCAAAATTAATTTTTTGGGGCAAGAATTTTGAACTGGGGTGTTGATTATCGAACTCTATTAAAACAACAAGCTACACTGAATTATAATAAAATAAGAATTGTGAAGTGATGAGTTTGTTTGATTCTTATTCTTTTTTGTGTGTGTCCCATAAAAGATGCTCATTTCATGTACTGGGCATATCTTACCATACCCACTTCATAACCTGGGCAACACGATTAACTATTTCATGAACTGGGCAAAGTTACCTACCCATTCCATGAATTGCGCAATTGCACAGATTGGGTGTAACATACACACACATACATACACATGCACATACACACAAATGCATACACTTTGTGACAAACACACGCATACACGCACGTCAAAACACGAATTTTGTGTACATATATAATGTACTTTACATACACTCATGTATCCAAGCATGAGATAATACACGGAGATATAACATACATACATACATACATACATACATACCATACATACATACATACATACATACATACATACATACATACATACATACATACATACACACGCACGCACGCACGCACGCACGCACGCACACATACATACATACATACATACATACATACATACATACATACACACGCATGCATGCATGCATGCATACATACATACATACATACATACATACATACATACATACATACATACATACATACATACATACATGCATGCATGCATGCATACATACATACATACATACATACATACATACATACATACATACATACATACATACATACATACATACATATACACACTACAACTCATCTGTACAAATATGTTTTATAATCGCAGTACATCTTGCCATGCCAAATTTGTTGAACGCTCATCATAAGGGGCAGTGCAAAAATTCATCTATATATACATTTTTAATCGTATATAACGGTGTGTTATTATATCAAGCGAAATAGAAAACAAGACATATTTGGTCAAATCGATATTTATACAATTTGACAACCATTATACGAATTAAAAGCAGTCACACCTGACTCATTTCAAAGAGATTATATTTTATATACATTATATCTGGTATAACAAACATAATTAATATAAGTACATTGGTAACACATATCAAATAGTCAGACAATTACAATAGTTGTCTGGGATTAAAATTACAGATGCCTACATGTGCATGAAAGTCTTTTGTTGAATTTAATATTGGTTGTTCTCAGTTGAAGGATTACAAAGAAACGAAGGAGGGTTTGTTTGTTGCTAGCTAGCATCAAGTTGTATCTAGACTGGTGGTATGTTGTTGTATTAATTGTTAACGTTACACTCCATTAAGTGGTGTCGTCACTGTTGGAATCTGTCAGGTTTACATTTACACAATTTGTTTCTTCAACAGGATGATAGTACATTCTGTGAAGTATTTGAAATTCAAGATAGATTTAAACGACATGACACAGTACAGCTGTTGGATCAGTATGTCAATGGTATCTGCAATTCACCATGATTCATATATAACAATATTTGTTATATCTGTAATACTTACTTTTAATGCGTTAAGTTTTGTCTCCTCAAACTCTGCCGAGAGAATACATAGGGTATCGACGTCTTGTGTTCTCCTAGTCTAATTCCCATACAGTATCGTTACGATTTATACCTTCACTCACAGTATAGTCAAAGCTGTTGGTCTAGAAGTCCTGAGATGCAATTTAAAATTGACCCGTAGCCACCCACACAGTCATTAACATCATGTCTTTGTTAATCAATCACAAAATTCTAACCAATAACACAATCCCTCACAAAGTTAGGGTTTATTGGGGCAGTTATGTAATGTCCAAATATGGTACGGTAACGGTTTATGTCACTGTAACAATTGGGGTTCACTAATTAGATGAACAACTTTCTGTGCTAATCGAGGGGACTTTGACCAAACTGTGGTTAGACGACAGTTGGCATCCAGACTAGTGCTCTCCAGTCAGTCTGTCTGTCTGTCTGTCTGTCTGTCTGTCTGTCTGTCTGTCTGTCTGTCTGTCTGTCTGTCTGTCTGTCTGTCTGTCTGTCTGTCTGCCTGCCTGTCGTCTGTCTGTCTGTCTGTCTGTCTGTCTGTCTGTCTGTCTGTCTGTCTGTCTGTCTGTCTCCTGTCTGTCTCGCTGTCTCTCTCTGTCTCTTTCTCTCTATCGCTCTCACTCGGAAAGAACGTACGTCTATATAATCTTTAAACAAATTAGCATGACTCTCCAGTAAGTATTTTACGTTAAAAACCAATAGTATGTCAATTTACATTATTAAACAGTCACCGATTGATGCTACTAAATTTCATTACCTATTAAGATAATTTGGTTGCTACTGGGATAAGAGAAAGTGTGGTACACGCTTCATCGATGTTGTGAAAGTTCATTAGTAAATTAAAATCTATCAAAACTGTGCTGATTAATTATAAAGGTGTCACATCGACTACAAATGTTTATGTCCTCTTCGGCATCGAGGAAAGTACACTGGTCTCTGAAGGTACATAGAATTGAAAAAAGGTGGTATCCTCTTTCTTGCAGAATATCATACGACTTACGCGTTACAGCTGCATCGTTCCTGAAACCGAGGAAGTGAAATATGTTGTCAGTATTTGTACATGTGCATTTGACAACAGTGCGATGGATTGAAACATCATGGGAGATATCGACGTAAAGGACATGAGAGCAATCTATAAACAGGCAAGCAAAACCACAGAAAACAAATATTTAATAAATAAATAAATAAACCAAACGGTTTTATACCAAAGATCCAAACATCGTGTCGTTGTAAGTCAGTGTACTCATGGTTTGAATTGTATATATGTATATATGTATATATGTATATGTATATGTATATGTGTATGTATATGTTTATGTATATGTATATGTGTATGTGTATGTGTATGTGTATGTGTATGTGTATGTGTATGTGTATGTGTATGTGTATGTGTATGTGTATACACACATATGTATATATATATATATATATATATATATATATATATATATATATATATATATATATATATATATATATATTAATTAGATATTAGGTTTGTAGTCATTTAGTCGGTTAACTGTCACTTAGTTTCTGTAATTGTACACCGTACTAATGTTTGTATGGTCTTGCATGTGAAACGTAATTATACGCCCAGCTTGTCCCATCTATGGTACATGTATAGACTTGGAACTGCAAGAGATATTTGCTACCAAATTATAGTTTTGCCCATACGTATACAATGCGTGAACTTTGACCTCAGAAAAAGTCTTCAGATCAGACACGCATGCACGTATACAACATATATACGTACACTTCTCTATGAATATAGGTATAAATATATATACATGGAACGTCAATGCATTGTAGTACATACGTACATGCGCTTAGCTGGGGGGTGGGTGGGGGTGGGGGTGAGTCTTTTGGTAATTTGCATTCTTACAATGCAGTGTTGGGTATTCAGTATTTTAGGCATGACCCTATGGTTACCAAGAAGTACCATACACACGAGAGTCATCGACCCGAAATTCAATATGTACTTATAAATACCCAACCGAAAAAAAATAATTGGAAAAGATTGAATGACGGTTTGAAATAAGGAGACAAAGTCACAGAAAATCCGAAAACAATTATGAAAGTTTGTATTTTATGTGTCTGTGCTTTGCCCAAAGCTTTAAATCGATACTGTAGGTCTCTCTGCTAAAACACTGAGACGTGCTAGTATTGCGTTTGTTTGGCCTTCTCCCACAACCGAACCAAATCTGTGTACGCGAACGAGAAATTCGAAACACTTAACTTTCAGACAATGTTTACCGGTTTTTAAGTGTCTGGGTGATGGGATCGTCGGAAATCAGACCAACGTGTCCTCCAGGGAAAATCACTGACTCTCTGACTAGCTTTTTATCTATGGCCGTTCACGTATTAGCAAGTTGAAAATTAAATGATCAGCCTCTATGCTACGACGCCTAATTAGCTTTCCATCTTCCTATTTATATTATATTTCCGTAACCTTCGAGGGACCATAATTCAATTACACAGCAAAGCGCTGTTTCACTATCGCCATCCATCACAAACAATCAGAATTTCTTTGTCATTTTCACCCACATAACCTACCTCCCATCGTACAACGAAGGCTCGCTTTGCTCATTCCCGGAAAAAACCCACTTCGACGACGACCCAAGTGACTATCGACTCTTTTTAGCCTTCCTACTTAGAGACTCCGGAGGGAGGTGTTGCGACAAATAATTTTTTCCCTAGACCTCATGTATCATATCAAGTCAAACTAAACGAGGGTGCTCAGCGAGTGTTGGGCAAGCCCTCATATCATTCTTGTAAAAGTTTAATGAGGCACGTTGTGACCTGCAAAATGCATCCGCTACATTAAGAAAGCTAAATTAATTTTTTATAATGTGTTGTAGAAAGACAACTGTCATATATGAATTCATTCGGAACTATGAAGCTTGTAAATTATTGTCGACTGCTAAAGTATATAAGTGGTTTTTGTGATTGCAAAAGGAGCAGAATGGAAAATGAATTGATTAAAAATTAAAACTGTGGTGTGAAAAAAGACAAAAAAGAAGAAGGAATTAAAAGAAGGGGTTAATAATTACTAAGACAAGTCGGAGTGTTGTTCCATAATCATTTTTATTAGTTTCACATTCCAGGCTTCGATTGACATTTTTGTTCGCTCTTTATACATGACTGTGTGGAGCAACGCTTGTGGATTTGGAAAAAACCGCGTGTGTGTAGACAGACAAATATCTATACTGGACCAGGAAAATGATAGAATTGGTATTTAGTTGTCCTTGGGTTATGGAAGTTCTTGCAGGGTATCTCGGTGTTACGGTTCGGTTGTCGGTATTGCTACTTGCAAAGGGCGGCCAATTACTATAACACTCTCGCGTGGGATATCAATACCGAAAATAAATATACAAAGTCGGAGAAGTCGACGACAGAAGACGGCAGCCGACAGGCGTCGGTGTCTGTAGCGGTAGCTAATGTTTGGTGCTGTGTTAGATAGCATACTGAGAGGGTGATAGAATCTGTATCAATCTTCTAAACACACTCGCACTCCTTGAAACCTGTTCTGATAACGGTAAGGGTATCGAAAGTGTTTGTTGGCAAACAGGGAAATGATACCTTGTAGGATGAAATCTTGAGATAAATCGGGCATTACATTTACAGTCAATATCTCAGTTCCAAGTACTTTTTTTTTGCAGAACGAAATTGAGATACTGCAGTAGACATTTTCATTAAATGCGGTTTTGGTGGTGGTGATGTTTCTGTGTGTAGGGATGGGTGGAAAATATACGAAAGTTTTCAAAGATAAAAATAATGGTGACTGTATATCTTAAAGAGCGATTTAAGGCTATACAAAGAAGAACACTATTGCAATGACACGCGACAGAAAACAGCAATACATATAGGAGTTGATGACAATATAACACGACGTACCGAAGATCAATAACCGACACTATTTAAACACGACACAGCAATATATCGAACGGTAAATAAAGCATATAGTAAAATTATTTCTGAATGGTCAGCATTGTATAACACCAAACAGCACTACATCGATCGCCAACAACTACAACAACTACAGTATATGCTAAAAAGGGAGGCGAACCCCAATGCTGTCTGAAAATACATAGTAACGACGGACAACCAAGGCATGATCACCGGGTTAGTGTCTCACACCAAGTTGAACACGTTAGCAGTTCATTTCTAGAAGGCGCCGAGAGTGTTTCTTGAGTCGCCAGTGATCAGTCTGGTGAATTAAAAGAAAGTCACGGTTCCCACCTTAATAATTTACTCCTACGCATTTATCCAAAAAATATTGAACCAAACTCGTGGGCTTGGTTACTTACAGTACTGTACCTTTATAGCAAATAATGGTAATAATGATATTGTTAATTGAAGACAAGAAATGTGTACGGGCCCGTGGTCGTATGTACGATAATGGTAACTTTACTGGGGTTAATGCACAGAAGCGTGACGGAGTACTTCAAAATGAACGAAAATAATAATTGTCCATAGTAATTGAATGCCTGAATACGCATGTATAAAATGTAACGTGCAAGCGTTGAGAGGTTGTTGATGGATAAACTTCATTAGCGGTCGCTCATTAATTGAATCATGATAGACAAATTTGCCGTTCTCTGGCTCAGTCAATTGTTTCACTTCTTCATTACGAAAGGTGTGAACTGCTTTCTTTGCCGCGAACACCTTGGACAGGTTGGCGGGATTGAATTGCATGTCCAAGCCAAGACGTCGTGCAGACTGCTTGTAGCGACCAGGCGACACGACCAATTATCAATTTTCTTCAGCGAGAGTTGTTGTGATGATGATAGTGTGGTCACCGACTGGCACCGCGGTACAATTTTCTTGTCTGTTGTTATGCTGCGATAACAATGGAGACATACACATATGTTAAACGTTCATGGGTACTTTGAGGAAAGAAAGGAAAACGAGATTTTAAAGTGCAACAGTGTGTAAAGCTTGGGTAACCCTTGGTCCAACCAAATATTGATAGTGACCTACATCGACGTCACTGCATCAAAGCAAGGGACAATCTCATTGGTGGTGCCTGAAGAAAAGGGTTGTCCCTGAGACCCCCCGCGACGATAGTATTCTTTCATCCAACAAGTCTACCAAGAGATTCCCCATACTTGTCCTGTCCTACGCCACGATAACTGACAATACGGCTTCGGGGTACGATTTCGCAGCAATGATGATGGACTCGCGCCTGCTCGACCAACACTTTGGTCGTACCCTGAGCACGCTCGGAAGCTTTCCTTACGGCGGTGCTCTGGGACTACACCGAGCGTCCCATGCATTTGAGTTCCCTTCTCTCCACAGTCTGTCAAACCCTGCACCTTTCTCTATTGACGGGATTCTCAACAGTGGCCCGCTGGTCGGGAGCAGTACAAACGGCCAGGTGTTGACGACAACAGCTACGACTGACAGCCACCACGGCTCAACTATACCCATGTCAAGTAAGTATGCGACGAAGAATATGGACAGCATTTGTGTGTGTAGGGAAGGGGGAGGGGGCTTGTCGTGCCGTACAGGGTTTAACACATCAAATGTGGTGTATGTTGTATTTGCTTCACTGAACAACAACTTAATTCCGACAATTTTACGCCAAATAGATTCTCATGGGAGGCCAAAGCTCGATAAAAACAGAGAAATTTAAACTGTCTCTGCTATATAGCGAAATGAGAGCGACAAAGAACTTGTCAGGGAGAGTGACTGATAGCCTGCACTGAGATCGTATCATCTCTAGATGAAAATAACAATAAATTACAGTTACCATGAAAACGCTATCAAAATTCTTCCAGAAACATAAGAATCAAAAATTTATATTTTACAACATAGATATACTAGAACTATTTAATGTTCTGGGAGCAGGTCAGACGTGATACAGTCGAACGTGTATCACTAACATTAACTTGTTTGCTATATTTGTCATTTAGTGCACATAATATTTATGTAAAGCTCGTTAAATTACTATATTGTTTTTGATATTATTAACACGTCGTAAACCAGTCACTATCACTAGCCTTGTATCATAACATCGATCCAGACCTATTCCCTATGACCGATCAACTTATCATGCATCAAAAATACACTATACCTGTACAGTAACTATCGAATCATGAATCATATTTGTTCTCCGAAAAAATTCAAAAATAACCAATCCCCCCCCCCTCACCTTCTCATAAAGAACTGAACAATATTCTTTCTTCAATACAAAAATAGTCAGCTTGTTCGTACAAAGTTTTCTTTGATATTTCGTTTAATGATGATTCTTTGGACTTTATTATTTAGAGAGAAATGTGTATACTTGCTCATTTTGTTTCACTATTGTCCGAGACAGTTAATTCAACTTTTTTCTTCTTTTTTTTTTTGGGGGGGGGAGGGGGTATGATTTGTATATAACATAATATTAATTACATGTACATAAATATAATACAAAAATAAGAGGAATCAATTTGTTTTGTTACAATTGAATACGAAGGTAACTAGATCTGACATCCATAGAAGGTAAAATGTATTTGCGACTTAAGCTAGAAGTTCAACACGCTAACTGTCGATTTTAACACAATATAAACGAACTGTACCAGGTAATGGGTGTTTACTGGTTCTCCAACTTGTTTTAGATTTCCCTTTTTATTACTTTCTAAGAGATACAATATTTGAACAGTTTTACACAGTCTAACCAGGATGTATAGTGACTATGTGAGATGTGTATTTTTCGTTGACATCTGGCTGTTGTTTTGACAAATGTCAGATCAATGTTTGTTATTTACAACCCTTTTTATATATCGCTTAATTTCATTTTTTAGAGTCTGGATCGTTCGAAATAATAACGATCATTATGAGATTAAGTATTGTGTAATAATTTGCCTTAAATTTTTGAATCTAATATTATTCATTTCTGTTTTCGATAAGGTTGGAGTTCTTTTCTAACTTAACCACTTTCTAAAGGATCACACACTTACATTTGTTATATTAAATAACGATGTAGACTTCTTTCTAAGATTATATAACCTATGGTTAATATCGTCCTAAAATAAAATGTATAATTTTTTTCCCTTCCAAATATTGTCTTGAAATGCAAGGCCAGTATTGAACAGAGCGGATTGTTCGAACGGCTCATGGCTGTTCGGTGTACGACGTACATACAGTCAAGCAGACAACAGGCGAGGTTTTGGCGATGTCAGTGTGCGATAACTTGTCCGTGTCCTGGATTTCTATATATATATATATATACACCTCACTTTATTATCATCTTTCAGCACCACACGGTTCAGCATGACTGAATCCTCAAGTAACCGGTTAAGTAAATTAAAATTTTCTAATTTTAATCTTTCTCATTTATTTATTCTAGGCAACGACTCGGAACAAGACAATAAAGAAAGCAGCGCGGGCAAACGACGACGGACACGCACCAACTTTAACGGCTGGCAACTCGAAGAGCTAGAGAAAGCGTTTAACGAGAGCCACTACCCCGACATATTCACTCGCGAAGCCCTGGCTCTTAAGCTTGATCTTGTGGAGTCCCGAGTCCAGGTTGGTGCAATATTAAACCACATTAAATATTATTATCCGTGTTTGAAGTACTTGAAATTATCAACGTAAAGAGCATTTTCACAAGAGTGTGCATTAACTTTTTGATGCCTCTGTTTGATGTTCGTGAGGAAGCATAAGGCTTCAGTTTCAAGTAATAACGTGTACAGAAGGAAAAAGGGTAACATTTGGTGCGTGTGTCTCTGTGGTGTGCTACTATTAAGTAATTGATAGGTACGCAAAAAACTGTGACAACACGACTTTTCTTTGATTATTGGGTCGGTGATCCGCTATTGGTGTGGATTCGGTTCTGTATGCCTGCTACCAAGCCCCCTCGTTAATTTATGGTTTGTAGCCTGGGGCGGCAACCTTGAAAGCAATACGAATGTACTTGTGTACACACACAAATGCAAACCTTTGATGAAACATACTGAGTACTGGTGCAAAAACCAGTAGCAAAACATGCACACAAAAGACCCGCTTACACATTTGCAACACTTGCACAAATATCAATTAAAAAGCTTGGGGAATGCTGCAGGCGAGACATTCAACCCTTTACCGAGGAACAGTCTAAACATGGTGTGCTCCAGACAGTAGAAACTCACTTCATATACATATACATACTCAACATATATATAGTATATTACCATTAGTTTTTTATTTGCTGTGAGCGCCATTTTCTGTGTGATTCACGACTGTTTATTTATCCATGACCAATAAAAAACACCTTGCGTACTTGTTGACTGCTACTAGAGTGTCTTTTAAAAATCTACCTTTCAAATGAAGTCGCTTAAAACCACACAAAGACTTAATCAAAATTGCCGAACTCAGTTTGTTTTCCTTTGCCGAACACGCGCCTTGTTGTTTTACCGTCTGAAGGTATGGACACGCTGCCCAGAGTTTTTTTTTGTATTCAGGGGAACCTCTGTCGGACTATGTCTCACTTCTCTCTATGTGTGGCATATAGTAGATAATTATGTATAATTGAACGACCTGCGGCCATAATTGTTGCTTCTTTTCTGTTGAGAGTATCCCCTTTCTCTTCGCGATAGTAAAGTCATTGTACTACGTGGACGCCAGCGCAAAAAAAGACTATAGTCCGATACCGAATACCTTATTCCGTCTCCCATAATCTCATTCTGATAGTCACGTAAAATATGATATTTTCACGACCCCACATCCACCTTGAGCACCACAATTTTATCAAATTGAGAGCCTAAATCGATAGTCAAGTCGAAAGCTATTTTATCGTTATTTCGTGATTTGCAACTATCGATAATAAATCTCTATATGCGAGCTACCTGCCTGTCGAAGCAATCCATGATCATATCACAAAGCCCATTAAAACGACCGGGCTGTTGTACATACATACATAAAAAAAAATATTTTGAAGAAAATTTCAAACTCAACATCAACCACTTCTAATTTTACGGCGATAAAAAGAGTAAGGTATACTGTTTGGTGTCATCGTATCGGTACATCTGTCAAAGTGGGCTTTTTATTTCTCGATGTCTTTACTAAGTGTAGATTCTTTCGACGATACTCAATCAAAGCAGTCACGCCGTTAAGAAGTGAGAATGCTAGGTGACATGTTTGCATCAATACGGTTGCAGGCAGACGTTTTTCGCACCCTCTTCTCATTTTCTGAGTGAAAAAGAGCAAGCTGTTTGTCGAAGCTAGCCCGTGAAAGCATTCTTCAAACTAGAGCAGTCGCTATTTCCCTTCCAAATTCCAATCTTCGACATCGGCATTCCAGACATTGGATGTGAGGGGACTCTTTTCTATGGTTCTGTTTACAGTGTATACAGGACCAAACAGAGAGTAAAATTAATTTACGCCACGGAACACCTTTGATTGTTTATAGAAGCCAACAACATGGACAATTGTCCTGGCCAACCCGATAATTAGTTACGCTGTTTAGCAGAAAACTGTTAATGTGAAGGATAAAGACACGCCGCTGAGCCGATCAGGAATGACCGATGATATGCTGACGACAGACCCATCCCCCATGACTAACCCATTAGCTCTATGTTTTCGTTCATGGGTTTTGCACGACGCTCACTTTCAGTAAGGGTTTGGCGCAGAAACATTTGCCGACAATGTCTTGTTTTAAAAACTACCTGATTAAATTAAAAATATTGCTGTTAAAAAAAATCCCTATTAATGTACACCAGACAGTGCAGCAAATAAAAACCCCGTTGGGATGGCGTCCGATCCGAATATGTTCTGATTTCATACTCTGAATATTGTTTCTATGTGAAAACGTTTGCTTGCAAACAAACTATGATTGGAAATTCATAACAGATATTTAGGTTACCTTGTAAGTGATAAGGAACGCTGACGAGGAAATAGAGGGGTGGGGTGGGGTGGGGGTAGTGTCAAATATTAGAATATAGAATAAGTTTTTACTATTACCTTAAATTCCTTATTTTCACATCTGTTTGAAAACTTTAAGTAAGAATAAAAAAGTGCAACTTATTGTGCATTCTGCATCGTGCAAATGTTGCCTGTCCAGTCGAGTGAACTCACTGGTGCGGTACACTGTTTATCCGCCTGACTGGGCGGTCTGTCACCCATCCCTCAAAACAGGTGATCAGCCCCCAAATCCCAACAAAACACAACAAAGCACGGATATTTTTTGAAGTTTATAAAAGGGGAACTGTAGTCAGTTAAAGCTGCAGGGAAAACACTTTGGTCCAAATCACACCACTTTGTTAAGCAGATGCCAATTTAGTCAAATGGGAGTTTGCATTTCCTATTGTAAACTAATTATTCACCGCCGATAGGTTGCATGTCGTGTCCATGGCCCTAAAAATCATGCCTACTAATATATAACTTTAACATGAACCGACAGAGAAGATTCTTGAAAAGGAAGAGAGAGGGTTTAAAAAAGACCGCAAAGAGACGGAGTTGATGTAAATTGGCGGGTCAATCAATCTTTGTAGAATTCGATGTGACCGGGACACAATCAAGGGCAAAACCCTTCAGAGTTATTCTATTCGTGCTACAGTTTTTCAATTGTGGTATACAATGCCCTCACTATACACTGAGGCGACTCGCGTCTCCACTCGTAATAGCCCTGTTATTGTACTGGCTTGACTTGAAGCAGACAGCAAGGTGCTATCGACGAACAGTTCAGATCTATTGCACGACTACTTGTTGGCAAGCGAAGCGCAAACACCCACTTAATTGCCACATATTTACGAATTGTTGGGCTACTGTAGTACCGAATAGTTGGCTTTGGCTCAGCTCTCAGTTGTGCATATTCTATTAGAAATCTGGACTGAAAGCTATTTTGTATTGACTGTGGTATACTATTTAAAATAAAACACAATTACATTAAGTGCTTAAAAAATCCTTTCATCCAAAAGTTGGCAGAGAAGACCATGAGAAGACGATTGTATTCTCCACTCGGGATCTTAAACCCGCGACCTGCTAAGTAGCCATGGGATGAAAGCAATGTATATGTATATGTTTATTCAAATATATTCGTATGATCATAAATAAATAGTCTATCCCCTGCCTTGTCCTTACTATTCTTTCCCTTTTTTCGGGGTGACACTGTATACATTAGGTATATGTGTAGTGAGCACTTCATCTACGGTACACTTCAATTAACTCGCTGAGTAGACACTATAATGATGGAGGTGTGGAAACCATACTGAAGAAAAACTACACAAGTGGAGAGACAAACGATTTTCTCAACTTTCATTCACGTGGTTGGGCCATTTTTTACCACTTCTGTGTACACAACTACTGCTCCAGCCATGCATGTACGGTAACAGTACGCTATGCTAGGCCCACACAAAAGCTTAATTTTGGAGGAGAATTGGCCGACGACTTAATTTCTAAATCAAAGTTGGGAGTCAGTGACGGGCCAGATGTTATTCACTGCGTAAATGGAAAGAGAGCATCGAATTCCGAAACCAGGTCAAGAGGGAGAAGAAGTCAGTTCCGTGCCAAATCTCAGAGGGATTAAACCCTGACAAAATTGATTCACTGGCGTCCTTTTGCTTTGCTTACCACTTTTCCAAATTAAAGTTTTTTTTGTGTGACTTAGTTACCATGGCAACCGACTAGAATGTCGTACAAGAGAAAAGGCTGAAACAAAAGTGAGACGAAGTTATTGACGCGTCGAAAAGAGCCACGAGTTAACTTTTTAACTTTCAGGTTTTCATTGACATCCTCGAGTTTTTAGTGACCCTGAGAAGGCACATACACACGTATATATTTCCTTACCGAGCGTATTTATTTATAACGATACAAAAAGAAACCGCCGTGAAAAAGGACAGAACGAACATTTCATATGTCATATTTCTACGATTTGTAATCGGTTTCTCGAAATACAAACACCGAAATGGACAGGAAAAGGTGGTGTAAATCAGTAAGGGCTTTTGAAATCCGGTGGTCGATTAAAATAAATCCAAAGGGCTTGTGTAAATTTTGGTTAGTAGGAAATGAAGACAATCTAAGAGCCATTCTGAAATATTTGAACATTTTACACCTATTAACAAAAGGCAAAGTACTATATACCAGCAAATTTTTTATGGTTTTTTTTTCTGCTCGCTTTTGTTCATGTAAAGTGCTTGTTGCCCATATCTCACCCTATTGTGGCAATTACAGCCTGAGTTTAATTTAATAAAGGAAGTCGGTACAATACTGAAAATTATGTTTGTTTACAGGACTTCACACCATTACTGCTGTCAGTACGTGAAATGTGACGATTTATCGATGCTCCTTACAACGAATTCCGCACGAGTATTTATGAATAGAGAAACTGACTTCCTTTGTTGTTCCTTTCACTCACAGTGTTTGATTTCTTTTTTCCGTCGATCGTATAATTTTATTTGGCGCGACCAACAAGAATTATTCCTATATTAAGCCTTTTTATAAATCCAAATATGGTAAAAATAGATCCCGCGAGACTTGATTAAAATCAGAAAATTGCATTGGGCTGCGAAAATAGTGAGCTGAATACTTCTTTTGTTAACCGTCTCCATAGTTTACATAAAACCGATTTAAACCAAATACAGAAACGAAAATGGTTTCATATCGACGTTTCCTAACGAATTTGAAGTTATAACATCAAAGGACTCATTATACAGCCTCAAACGCAAGTTTATTGAATTTTTATGAAAAAGACGAAAAGGCAATATTGAAATAAACTTTTTATGTGACTTACTCCTAATTACAATACTTAATGATAGAATTTTTACAACCGCCGGCAATCGGTCCGAAAGTAATGAAATTAATAGTAAAGAAACCTCTGAGACATCAATTGCGGAGTTATGTTTTTGACACAATACCCTGGCTTGGTATGGGGCGGATGCATACTAGGCATGCGGTGTGTGAACCTGTCAGTTAGTGCTGTAGATGTTATTAAGCTCGGATTAATGCGAGATAGATTGAAAAGTAATGTGATCATTTCTAAATAACTCTCGAATTAAATTAAACTTGCTAAGCTGACTGTACAACAAGGGTTGTGCCTTAGTTATTGGTGCATTGCAACAGGAAAGAAAATAAACAACTTTAAAAGTTTGATTCGCTGTCCTGAAATACTGGTCACATGTAGACATACGAGACTTGTCAACGTAACTATTAACGATGTACCTATTAAGGAGAGGCGTAAGATTTTATCGAAGGGGGTGAAGTATTCAGGTTTGGTCAAATTTAACAAACAAATAATAATTTTGAAAACTTTCATTAAAATATTCATTTTCCGGTGAATGATTTGAATTTGGATCCTAACCACAAAAAGATTAACCTAAGTTTGGCTTTTAATCCAGGGTATACCTTTAGAGAATATTAAAATGTAACATGGGATACATAGTCAAAGATTGGACTTAGGTTTAAAATGCCATTCAAATAAAAAATTAATAGATAAATAATGAAGAAAAATAGAACGACAACAAGGGGTCACACAATAATATATCAGTAAAATAAAAAAGACTGCACATCATACGCAAAATTTTGAAAAGTTTAGTATTTCTAATATGTAAGTTATTTCAAGTCCGACTCGTAAGTCGCTTAATGTATTCGCACGGCCGTACATGTATGAAAGAGTACAGGTAACCACAACAGTGAGCCATCCAGATTTAGTAGCCCGAACATTTCAATATTGACGCTGATATCTCACAACATATTCTTAATTTGTCCACTCGAAATTGACGTAGTTTGCTTGACGTGTTACCCCATTCACCTACAATGGACGTCATGTTGCTCTGACTCAGATGAAACCTGATGAAAAACTAACGCTGCATCCACACCACTGAGTTCGAAGGAATTCCAAGTCTTACATCCAAATGAATGAATTTATGTGTTCTTATTAAATTTTCTGATTAAATTAGGATATTTTAATATGGGTTTTCCGACATTGTCGTGTACGTTCTTCATTAAGTCGTTAATTTGGAAACGTCGGGTTTTCCCAACTATAGTACGCACGACTCTGAGAGTATGCTACTATCTAGTAGCTATAGTGCTCACCACAGCGTTGCTATGTCTAGTAACCTCAGACCAGCGAACGTATCAGTTCGTGACACCGTGTTGACAGTCTTCCGTTGCTTTCCGGGGGCACGCATGAAAACATACTGAATATTGAAAAGACTGCAACAATCAATTAGTTTGCGAATACATGTAATTAAAATCGGCGTGATATTTTGTTATCTAATGGATAAAACAATATTTGATTTAATCACGATCAAAAATTAGATTTACATTGTCAACAATGTTATTATTATCCACTGTGTTCATTATTGACTTTGAATTGCCAGGCAAAGTAGGTTTTTTTAATGAGAGGTTTAGGTCATCAAATACTGTTTATGTTTTTAATAAATTTCACGGTTCTATACGGGAGTATTGTACACAGGATAACACTTGACTTTTATATTTATTTTATTATTTTTAGGTGTGGTTCCAAAACCGTCGAGCCAAATGGCGCAAAAAGGAAAATACGAGAAAGGGACCAGGTCGACCCGCCCACAACGCCCATCCTACGACTTGCAGCGGAGTGCCGATTGACCCAGAGGAGCTCAAGAGAAAAGAACGTGAGCGACAGGATCGAAAACGAAAGAAAGCTGAAGAGAGGAACAGAATGAAAGCCCTAAAGGAAGCCTCGAAAAATAACAAAGGAATTGACTTGAAACATCTCTCTTTACGAACATTTGATATGTCGTCGACTGATAGCATGATGGGAAAAAATTGCACAGATACCAGGTTGGAATCGTCACAATACTCAAGCGACAACGACGACAATCTAAGCAGACATATGTCTGACAACGAGCAGTTTGACGAAACTGAAACGATAAACGAACCCTCCAAGGAAATCCAGGAGAAAGACAAATGTGACCACACAAAAGACACTCACGAAATTTTAGGACAAAAAGAAATAAAAGACAAACAGTTAAACGTGTCGCCGACAACCCAAAAGTCAGCTTTCAAAAGCCCTTTTAGTATAGATGAGATCCTTTCTGCCGATTCAACGAAAACTTCACCACCAGCTGATCGTAGTAGTGGTAAACACTCAATTTCAGCCGAACTCCAACGAGTGAAGTCTATAGACTCGGTTTCTGTCGGTCTCTACTCCGTCTACGGAATTTCACAGCCTATCGGATTTGTTGTCAAAGGTACGTCGACAAGTTCGTCATCAGTAGCCATAACTAATGTCCATGGGCCCAAAATATCGGAGGATCGACAGAGTTCGAGTATCGCCTCATTGAGGATAAGGGCAAGAGAACACAAAAACGCCATCAAAAATGAACGTGATGACGTAAGGAACATAGTATGCTGACTCAGAAAATCTAATAAATTTTAATGTACTGCGCACTTTGATTTTAGTGACTTTTTTATTTGATAAAGAAGCTTATCATTTTCATAAAAGCTATATTATAATATTGTGACAGAAACCAGATCTTTTAAGAAATGGTTCGGTATAATGATCAACAACTCGTAGTTTCCCGTTGACAGTTTAGAATTTGATTGACAGAGCCAGAAATATTGTTGAGCTGAGCTTTCTTTTCAAATGGCTGACAAAGTCGATAGAGGCCCAAAGATCGCCCATTTGTCTCGGGTTAAGCATCGCCTCTTTAAGATGACGTAGGTATCATGATGTATATGTATAATGTTTGTGTTGCCAATTCCATCAATGGGTATAATGAGTGCTTTTTACATCAAGACCCCCAGCAAAGTCGATGTAATCGTAATCTGCTGTAGTTTTATGTTTATTTTGTATGTTATACATTTTAAGACGCTAGAAACCCATGTTTCTTTAAGATGATATTGGATTTTAAGTGACAGTTTATATTTATTATTATGTTAACATTAATAATCCTATATTTCTTATTATGGACCGGTTCAAATTCTTTCATGTCAAAGCAAATAACATTCAAATCTGAATCAACAAAACAGGCCTAATTCCTAAATGTTCTTCTCTCGAGCGCAAAATAAAAGGTTTTTGTTACTTAATTAACTGCTATTTACATTCACTGTCCTCGCTGAAAGCAAACATTTCATTACATCGTGTTTTACAGTTTATACGTTTTTTTTGGATTCCGACCAATTCCTTATTGTTCGAAGGAGTCGACAAAAC
>NC_135553.1:3087500-3092500 GCF_964340395.1 Glandiceps talaboti | reverse complement strand
TGGTATTTATGGCGGGAAAACCGACGCGACAGCTGGAATCTACCACGGAGCTCTGAGATGCGACATCTCGTTGCAACGAAGGGGATTTGACCACGTATATCTTGTTCGGAATATGGCTGAAAAGGATTTGTTCGCTCGTCCCCTGCGGCCTACGCAGAGCCATATTTTTCATATGTATGTGATATCGTTTTGACGAGTCGGAGATGGCAAGAGAGATATGAGCCATCAAAACGTGAATTAATAATTCAGGGCCAGTAATGGAATAATGTAACTCGGAATTTGGTCAACATGTTTTTCTATCAATTTTCAGCAAAGTAGTAGGAGGAGTCGCGAAAAAAAGGCATTTATCAAACACCGCGAGCAAATTGTATCGTGCCCGACAGAACTACAGAAAATTACATCAAGTCTCAACTCTAGTAAACTTCATTTTGAATTGTCGACTTTCGTCCATGCAGTTGTCTCCTATTCACCCATCTGTCTGTCTGTGTATCACGAGACATGGTATCCTTTTCTTAAATACCAGTAATAATACGGGTTGAGTTATTGTATGCCTTTCCTGTCATTACCGATTCGGTGACGACAAACTTACGAATGGGCTTTGCGTCAGAGAGGTGCGATACAGCTACTTACAATGGCGAGTATTGATTTAATTACAGTGGAAAAGTCCCCTGTTTAAGTGAGTTAAAAGTGACTGCTCACAATAGCCATTATCCCAATTAAAGCAATGCATCTTATAACTATTAGCATATACAGGCTGTTACGATTTGTATTGTACACTTGCCTTCACCCTGCTATTGACTCGTCTATTAAGCTTTACTGTATTATACCTGTACTTTAAAAGCAAATATTCTCGTAATGAGATTTAAGAGCATAAAAACGAACACGAGAATAAAGACCCGAGATTTTACTAGCATTTCCATTACTTCTAATAAGGTTAATTTACATATTGAATGAACAAGCATCCAATAATAATATTGCAATTTATACTTTAAAGCTGCTAAAGTTAAGATTTGAAGTTTCGATCGATAAAATGGTTTGCTTTTCAGAATTACGCACAGTCTCCCGCCAGCGCGTCAATAATTCGAGGAGCGAATTCATCTAATTCAGGTTAAAATTAGAACTGAGTAGAAGATCATAATTTTCCCGCCCACGGGTTTCAATCTTAAATGTTGACGAAAAAAAGTTATTACTTCTTTTGGATATAAAATAAAAATGTATTTACACGCCGAAAATTATATAATTTTGATCCCAAATCGTCAAAATTGGCATACATTTTCGAGAAAGTAAACTGCTTTTGGTCGATATACAGTTGCAATGAGCTTCAGGCTATAACGTGAGTCAAGTTTTGGAGCCGATAGTCTGCCGTCGTTTCACATTTGAAGAATGTTTCATTGTCGAGTTCGAGGTTGGCGGATCATAAATACTGATTGAAACAAACAATAAACCCTGCTTGGAAAATTACCAACCGGAATGGGTGATAATGCTTAAAGGAAATCATAGTCGGCAGATTACAGTAGCGAATTGTATTAGGCAAGAAACCATCGCCGGTCAGACATTATCCTATGGCGGGGGTTAATAGCAGGACTATGAATAATTCAGGCCGAGAGAATTGTCAATGGAAACACGTACGACCTTAAATGAATAGGTTGTATCGGAGGAAACAAGTGAAATGCAGTTTGTAACTTTTACGAATGAGATCTTAAGTGGCCGAAATGTTGCCCACTCATCAGGCGCTCGTTTGAATAGGTAGGAAACTAATTTTGGTTAACTGATAGATGGAGGAACGTCGCAAATTACATTTAGCAACTAACGAGTGTTTCATAAATCCTAATATATTTATTCGTGCATTAACATGAATAATTAAAATCGTCAGTATAAATCACAGACGAGATTGGACGATATGTACTCGTAAATCAATCCTAACGGCCGGCTCAGGGCTGCTTTCAAACAAACGACCAGGATTTGAGGGTTCCAACCCTGTAACATACTTAAAGTTGAATTCATCAACAACACGATTTACACTCGCCCACTTCCTCGGAGTCTGCCACCGTTCAATTTACCATTTCCTTATCGCTCTCCTAGAACTCTTTCAATTCGATTTTTTCGGCTGATAACTGTTCACTTAAGTTTGGCTTAATTCGTTTCGGAGTATATATTGTTTCGACCGTTATCAGTAAACCTGGTTAACGACAGATACGACACGCTTTAATTTCCTGTATACTTCCAGGAAGTGATGTATTTCAAACATTCTGACAGTTATGTCGATCGTCTGCGTGTTTGTTCCCGCCATTTCTTCACAGGCGAAAAAATATTCTATTACCTGTCTGCGTAAAATGGAGATTGCACATAAAAAGGGATCATAAATAAATGCCCGCTGGCGGAAATTTGAAGCAATTTAACACTAATTCGACAGAAAAAGGGCCATATACAACAGCATAGTTATGAAAATTGGCAATTTATTAAACAAATTTTGGCAACTTTTTTTTATTTCATTTCATCTGCCGATGAATAGTGCTATAGTGAATTAGTAAAGTCTGAATTGTCAAGGGAGGTAGTCGTGAAAGAAACTTCATTTCCTATTAGCATTTAAGAACACTTGAACAATTTTCATAATGTGTTCCAACAAAAACATAAATATTACTAATAATAATAATTTTCGAGAGCGCAAAAATCAGTTTCTGTTCCCATCTTGAGAGTTGGATATTGAGTGATTGGTCGCTTGGACATTATGGAGAAGGATTGCGACACATGAAAAGTATTTTTCTGAAGTACCCTCGGTAGCAATCGCGGTATTAGCTCTCCGATCATCAATTAATTTTTTCTCAAGGAAACCTCTTAATATGCATATCACATTTGCGAAAAACAACAACTAAAGTACAGTTTTCATATGCATATATACATTTTCAGTTTTTGTCAGCGTATGGCGGGCAATTGTATTAAGAGCAACTGAGAAGTCACTTGTTATGTAATAACCTATTTAGTATTAATTGCAACTAGTCTATATGTAACTGTAATTTTAACGCGAAAATTAATTGAAAATATTGCTAATATAAACCAATGGATTTGTAAAGTAATGACACTTTTACTAGTCAGTTGACAGCCATTGTATGAGCTGCGCGCATCTGGCGATATGTTCGTATGAGTGTCATGGGAATCGTGGACATCGAAGAGAAGCCAGATTTGTTTCTAGACACAAGTATCGATCAAGCCATTCGTATCATTTGCCGTCAATTTTTCCTCATTTCACGTCAACTTTGTTGACAAACGCTCCACGACTTATGGTCCAATGTATTCCCCTAATGGGTCCGTACAGTTGAAGAGATTTATCAATATATTTTATCCAGTGCGCGACATCTCGACCTTCTCCTTAACATATCCCGAACATCGAGCCATGTCGTCACTTTTGTCCTATAATTCCTGACTTTACGACTGTTTAAAAAACAATATTTTTTGATGATGAATACTATATCAGACGATGTAAAATTTCCATCCTTCCTTTGGGATATATGCTGAGTCAGTTTCAAGTGGTCACGTCATTTTGACCATTAATGTTTGTATCGAGTTAATGCTATCATGTTTTCATCACTGTTATAGCGCTTGCAGTTATATTTGTTCGTTGTTTTCAGGGTTTGTTTTAAACTTTTAGTGTGTGTTAAGTGATAACAATATTGACGTAGTGGTTAACCATATACGGCATGATAAAACCACACTGGAAATTTAGGAAAAAAAATCAAAAGGTAATGACTGAACCGCGTAAAAACAATCAATTGTTTTACTGACGAACAACCAACCAGTTAGTCAACCGGCATTCTAATCGACCATCCAAGCATTAAAACCGACCAATAAACCAACCAACCAACCAACAAACCAACCAACCAACCAACCAAACAAACAAACAAACAAACAAACAAACAAACAAACAAACAACCAACAGAATGAGGACAGACCCACCGGTCAGCAGCCAACGAACCAGCCAAACTATCAATTATCCAACTAACAGACCAACCAATCAACCAACCAACCAACCAATTTACCAACCTACCAACCAACCGAACTGCAATTTAGTGTAATAAACTAAACAGTAATTGGTCAATGAACTATAAAAAGCAATCAACATGCTTGAACCACTTTTCATTAGTTACGTTCTGAGTTCTAAGTTGGTTTAGTTTACGTCAACCATCCTCGTTCCCACAATTCAAATCGCGGACATGTTCCTCATCAGTGAAAAAAATGCTGTAAAAAGTACAAACTTAAAGACTTGTTATTGTTTCCATATATCCACTTTCAAGTTGATAGATCGGATGTCAGTGTCAACTTTAAAATGGACTTGTTACACATTTGAGTAGTAAAACATAGTGTAACCTAACAGTAAACGCCAGCTTTGAAGTTTGACAGATCGGATGATGGCAATCACGTCATGTACAAATTTCCACCTTTTGCAGCGTTGACCTTTCCAACGTATGTGTTTAACTAGACATAGAACATGTCTCAAACCTTTGCGGCAAACCTTTGAATGACTAGTATTAATAAGTATATGGAGGACATTGCCCTGTCAGTGTTACGTCGACGTCACCACCAGAAGAATGTCAGAAGTATTATCCTTAAATCTTCATGACTACTGTACAGAGGGGCTTCTATAATCCCCATCGACTGGGCATTGTAAGATATCATAGTGCCCAGTACATGAAATGAGCATCTTTTATAGGACACACACAAACAAGAACTGGGCAAAGTTACATGCACATTTCATGAATTGGGCAGTTTCACGGATTGGGTGTAACATATATAAAATATAAAATATAGAAGAACTAACGAATCAATCAATAATCCATTAACATACTGTATCAGTATAGGCCAAGATACTAACCATCCAGCCAACTTACCTACGTGTACCTAATAAAATAAACTTAATCCCCGACCAGTCAGTCAGTCAGTCAGTCAGTCAGTCAGTCAGTCAGTCAGCAAGCCGATCAATCAGTCAGTCAGTCAGTCAGTCAGTC
>NC_135553.1:3057500-3082500 GCF_964340395.1 Glandiceps talaboti | reverse complement strand
CGAGGCTTGCCGTTCGCAATGAATGACGGGAGTTTTTCTCCAAGGACTTAAACAGTGCTCCCAAAGAACACTAATTACAACCGTCACAATCTATGGTCGCCATCTTTAATTATAGACAACTAAATTCATTGTTGCTATTGATCATAAGCTTCCGATTCCCATCGCGGAGCAAATCAAATTTTCCTTTCAGTGACGAACAACGTTTAGGTCCCCTTTGGCACGTGTCGCCTATCTTCAGCTTTTCTCCATCACTATGATGGCCATCTTAAAACAAATACCCAATTAGCAGCCAGTGATCATCGTAAAAAAGGTAAAACGGTCAGTACTTTATTGTCGACAGGTTACGATCTTTGGTGTCCCTGATGGCAATACAGTAGGTCACAAAATGCAGACGAAAAATAAAAGCGGGCAGTAATTTGACGATTGAGATTCCTATCGAACTTTTACTCTTCCTTAAGTTCTCCTCATTTGCATCTCCCGAGGCAAACTGGGATGATCTTTACGTGTTTCTCATGTTACTTCGGTCTGTAAAGTTAAATTTGGGGGATAATCTAGCATCGTCCGTCAATAAACTGTTTTACCTGCCCCATTAATGATCTAAATTAGCACTCTCAGGCAATTATGTTCACACTCAGATAAAAAGTCTGTTTTCTTTGGTCCATGACAGACATTTCTGACCAATTTAGCACCGCCATGGTCTACAACTATTATGATTGACAACGAACATTTCATGATGACAGATACTTTAAATTAAATTGTACTCATTTGCGGCACCCCAGTTACTAATAGTATAAATTGCCAAAATTGTATGAATAAATACCGGTTCTATTCAATCTGAAAAATAGTCTTTGGCTTATAGCGAACATTCCCGACCAATTTGTACCATAGTTATGTTGAACTACAGGTCTGGAGATGTTGGCCAAACGCGAACATTTTATGACAAATATTCATATTTTAGGCGGGGGAGCTACTTTGTAGTTTCTCGAGGACGTTATACACATGAAAATCTGTCTCGGTTCTTTGGTTCGAAGCAGACATTTCTGGCCATTTTTCGACGACTTTAAATTTTGCCTAAAACATTTTCGATAAATGCGAAAATGTTATCATTTTGAAAAACTATGTATTTCTATTTTAAGCGGGAAAGGCTACAAGTATTTGCTCAGGCACTTCATTCAAATGCGAGCTGTCTATCAAAACTGATTTCGTTAGTCCTAGGCAGACATTTCTGACCGATTTCTACTTTCTTGGTCTTAAACAATTTCGATAAAACGCTAACATTTTATGAAGAAGTATGTGTTTCTATTTTAGGCGGGAAATGCTACTGTATAGTTGCTAAAGTACTTAATTCGCATGCGAGCTGTCTATCAAAGCTGATTTCTTTTGAAACATCACTTAAAATATTATATCTCTGGTAAACATGCACTGTAAAAATTCATACCCCGGCAACAACGAACCAATGGTTAAAATGCAAATACTCGTATCATAAGATTCATGTCATCTACAGCCTGGCTGTATTTAATGATATCTGAAAATGTTTGAAAACCTCTTTAACGCGATACCGCAGGTGAGTTTCAAGTAAGTTTAGATCGTAGATAATGACGCAATAAATCTGAATGTTATTCATTTGTGATTGACAGCCTTGACTTTTGACTCCCAACTAGAATTCCAACAGTCAGTTGTGTTTATTGTTGTTTATTAGAATAATTATACCTTTTCAGGTGATTGAACTCAAAATTTGATTTCATGATTTTAAGATCACCTAAGGAAATATAAATATTTTTTTTAGAGGTTGTCTTTATTTCAGAAATCGATTTGAATTGTGCCCAGACTTACAGGTAACACTAGATCTGGAATAACAAATATGCTGTCGTATAATATTGATACTTATATACCAATTCTGTTATTTTCCCAGTTGGAAAAAGAGAGATTATCCCTTGAGTCAGACTTTGATCTAATTATCAATAAAAATCAGAACGCAATATAGAAAAAGTTTACTCTTTCTTGATAAATGTTTCCCCTGTAAACACGAAACTGAATATATCACATTTATGACACATGGCAGCGTGGAAATGTCATTATAGAATTGAAATTCTGTGTGAAATCTCAATCTGAGAAAATATACGACTTGTTCAGTAGTATAATGCAACACTCCTAAACAATCAAATGAGTTTATCTATTTTTCACTCATTCATTCATAATGGCGGGAAATATTGAGCCTTGGAATGACAATCGGATGTTACTTTATAGAAATTGACACGGCTGTGATTGAAATCGAACACATGTCTTACGTGTACCGTATAGAAATGGAGAATATTTAGGTCGGTGATAATTGACAACAAAGACGAAATACGACATCTCGTTCTTCTAAACTCCTGCGTGTTATTTGATCCGCCTTTTCCTGAGTAAAATAAAAATCCCTGAGCAAGGGCGTGATTATCGATGGTCGGATGAAAGTCGGTAAACAAAGAGTCTTACTTTAGATGAAATTGCTCGGAGTAACGAATAACTCATGCAAACAAGACGATAAAATTGATATTTGGAGAAAGCGCGCTACATAGCGTTCCTAACAATACGTTATTTAATCACAGACAATCTTTTGTAAAAACCTGTAAGTTTATCCCTTTGTTCTGCAAATTAAATTTACTTAGTAATTTCCTAATTGTATCGTGATTAAATCATACAAGCAATTTCATTTAATAATAACAAGCAGTTCACATGAAAAGTGGAATTTAATTTATATCAATTAAAGAACAACTACAGAAAAATTTCTCATATTATCACACCATTAGGGCCGACCACTAAGATGGGGTTGCATTTAATTCCTAGCTATATGAGCTGGGTTTTCAGATTATCGGTGAAACATAATTTGATAATGTGATTGTGTCCTATTAATTTGTCTCTTTTCAGTATTATGTAGTAACAATTCGGACTAATAGAAAGCGATCAATAAGGTAAACATGTACGACTTGCTATTAATTCAAATTACAATGCCTGTTTGGCTACAAAGTGAATCTGTGTTACTTTTCACCCATTTCTAAACACCAGGCACGTTCGTTCGTATGATCGATATTACCCCTCGCGAAGCGAATTATACGTCTGCTTTGGCCCCGCGGCAGTATCGATGTAGAGAGAGAGAGAGAGAGAAAAAAAAATATGGGGCTGATTTGTGTGATTGAGAATATAACGATTTGATACTTTTGAAAAGGGAACGCACTCTCTATTCAACCTCGATGGAAAAAAATGAAACTTTTCATTGCGTGTTTCGAAAACAAGCATATATTGGCAGCTATTGGCCATGAAAGGGTATTTAACAAAAGCCGTGTATGCTAACCAAACATACTATTCTAACGCATTTTAGGCAATTTTACGTGAGTTTTTCTCTCTCTCCCTTAATGGGATCCGTTAAGTTAGAATTAAATGCTTCCATCAAAGAGCACTTGAACATTTAATACATAGCGAATTCACGCATCGAGTTGTGGCCAGATAGCGTGACGTCATTGCCTCTTTTAAGATCAAATTTTTCGCAACACTTGTTATTGGCAGGAAGGCGCCAATCTTTTGTCGTCAAATTTTTTCCTGTCACAGTTTACGCTCAACCAATATGTTGTATCCTTTTTTCACGTCTAGACTCACCGTCAGTCGTCGCATCGTTATGGCTAGTCAGTTCCAAATTATGTTTCGATACGCTACAAAAACTAAGCAATGTTATACCCGTCATAGAAAAAATTCCGCCAGCTGAGAGTGAGGTTGATTTTCTTTTAATCTTCGGACATAATATGAAACTATTCAGTTTGCTTACTTGAAGTGAAATGTGAAACATATCTAAAAAGTGGCAACAAAACGTATTAAACGTTATCTTTATATATATATATATATATATATATATATATATATATATATATATATTTATATATATATATATATATATATATATATATATATATATATATATATATAAAGATAACGTATATATATATATATATATATATATATATATATATATATTTGTGTGTGTGTGTGTGCGTGCGTGCGTGCGTGCGTGTGTGTGTGTGTGTGTACGTATATGTGCGCATATATGTATATGTCCATATGATGTCCATATGTCCATATGTCTATATACTATATATATATATATATATATATATATATATATATATATATATATATATATATATATAATATGAGCTGCTGAAATGCGCCACGCAAAATATTTGAAATAGACAGCTCAGATGTGTTTCATTGTCATAATTAGCATAACAAGAGAATAATTTCATGCTTGAAGTGACGTCATTATAGAGCATGGAATAGAGAAAAAGTTGATAGATGGGGATCGTTGGCGTGTACATAGTACGGCTAGTAGACTTCTTGTCATTATCAGATCGTTATGCAAACAATGCACGTGCCTTTAAGCTTTTGTTGATTAAATGACCACTTTTCAGAGCCAGCAACGTCATAATTTATCCATAAACAGGCAATTTTATGATTCACGGATTAAAACTCATAGCAGGTTGTTTGCAAATATATGGCTCCCAGTTGATGAGATGGTAAAGATTGAAAATTTAATTCAATTCTGTGGAGTCGAACTAATGCAGCTCGTAAATCATAACCGGGCTAATGCCATTTGATACTGCAAATGACAAATAAAACAACTGGGAAAACCGGTAGCTGTGCGACTTTCACCTTATTTTTTATCATTGTGAGCCTCGCGAGAAACACACTGCGCGTGCCCAAACGACGATTTACCAATCACGCTCTCGGCTGGTGTAGATTTCGTTCCGCGATAGCAGGATGCTGGTTACGTAGGGTATATGACGTTAAGCCGATGTCTCTATTTTGTACCAGTTCTATTCATTCATCCACACCGTCAGAGATAAATCCCCTGTATTTTTATTCCATCGTGTGGATTACCGACTGCCTTGTAAATCATTAGCATACACGTATCTCTACTCATTTGCATTATGTCCTTCTGTCAACTTCGCTGTACATCCCTCTGTGACTTCAATCTGTAGCGATCTGGATATAAAGCGATACCATAGGTATATTTTATTGGATTTATCGTTTTCAATATTCCCAAAGATCTTTTATCGAATTCCTTCATCGGATTTGCTCTGTTTTCAATGAAGGTTGAAGGCCGTATGCGTGCACTGTAACGACAAGTTAAATAATCGAGAAAAAAACTCCTCAAATAATTGGCTTTCACCGTGGCCATTGCTACATTGGAAGTTTGATATTTTGCCTGTACATGTATCTCTAACTGTCTGTCTGTCTGTCTGTCTGTCTGTCTGTTTGTCTGTCTGTCTGTCTGTCTGTCTGTCTCTGTCTGTCTCCGCCACCCTCTTTCTCTATCCCCTCTCTCTCTCCCCTCCCCCCCCCTCTCTCTCTCCCCTCACCCCCTCCCCCCTCTCTCTCTCCCTCTCTCTCTCAATCAATTTCGCTGATAAAAGAAGAAGAATGAAGAAAGCAACCGTGGGATAAATTAGTGACTAATTTCGTAATTTGATTGGACAAATAAAAAATAAAACGTTTCGTTTCATTCCCACATCCTATTTTTCGTAAGTTTGGAATCAAGTGTCAGCACAATGATTTTAGTGTTGGATTGATTTCAAACGTCTTGTCTTACCGGGTTATTTTTACATTTTGCTACACTTTCTCACGGAGACACTAATATAATTCGCCTCAGAAGATCGATACTGTACGAGAAACAGTTTTGTTGCACACATTCTCCATTTCAGGTATACGTGAAGTCGATTATGTGTGATTAAAAATAGGAATATCGCGTTCTGTGTATTGATATCGATCGACAAGTCATTTCCATCACTCTGCCCATCCATGTGTGTATACACTGACTTTTTTGCGGTTTGCAAAGTTGGTTTGGTTTAGTTTACGTTCTTTGTCAGGGTTTTAGCAGTCACAGTTTTTCTATGCATTTTCTATTTCCCCTGTGTCATGCTAGCTGTCTTCCAACTTCATGTTTCTTACATAGCGTACACTTTGGGCAACTACATTGCAAATCCATCGGGGCGTGTGTCGCCTCAACATTGCCATAATAGGCTGCAGAGAGATGACTCGCCAATATATGCGCATCAAATTTAATGAGAAATTGTGTTATATGAGCAGCAGTGAGCAACTAGATAGATTTTCAAATCACAACTAACACCCTCCTGATATGTCCTTTCCGACTCGAGTAAATTGCGTGAAGATTGGTGTGTTAATTGATTGTTATCTCGTAAGGAGCAATAAAGCAAAGAAGCATCCTCCAAGGAAATTACCCATCTCAACTCAGAAAATTGAAGAAACTAAGACAATTTTATCGTCCGCGAATTGAGAGCGCTAGGGCGGGTTAATGACAATTGAAAACATGGCGGCGGATCGTGTTAACCTGTTATCAGATTATATATTGTCTTTTTACGACTTTTGACATTTCCCCGAAATTGTCTGATTAAAGACCTGGTACGAGCAAGTACTTTTAATTGTTGATCGATAGACAGACGATATCGTAATGATTCTGCCTTTAATGATCATTGCCTTCAACGGTTAACGGCCTTTCTTTTCAAGAGAATCGGAAAATATATTTTATTTATTTGTCCAAGTTGTTGAATTCTGTAGAGGATAAAGACTTAATTAAACTACACGATATCATTTTATTAAGAATACTCAGCATTAGAATAGACAAAGAAAAATCAAATCGGAAACGGAAAATGTAGGAAAACCTTAAGCACCACCAACATACTTATCAACCATCATTATCATCGTCATCGTCTTCATCGTCATCATAATCTTCATCATAATTATCATCATCATCATCATCATCATCGTCGTCATCACCATCATCATCATCATTATCATCATCATCATCATCATCATCATCATCATCATCATCATCATCATCATCATCATCATCATCACCACCACCAACACCAACACCAACACCACCACCACCATCATCATCATCAGCAGCAGCAGCAGCAGCAGCAGCAGTATCACAACCATCATAATCACCTCTATAACCATTACCACCATCACTACAACCACCACCATGGTTACATTGACATTATCGTCAAAACATCCTTAACGACAACAACACCACAGACACCAAAAGCAGCAGGCATTTGACAAAATAATCTCAATTCTTTCATTCATTCAAAACAAAAATAAGATTAAATCACGGATGTAACACCAAATTTCTTTTTATTTCGAAATTTCAGTCTTTATAAAGTACGCTTTCATAATTATTATGTTGCTATAGCAACGAAAGTTTCTGATAACCTCCCAAGATCACAACTGGTCATTACTATGCATCGCTACATCACTTAATACCCACCGAATTAATTTTTCAATAATACATGTGCCTCAGATTTCCGCACAGAGTTATCCCTGGTGACGTTGGAGTGCATGGTCATACTGTGGCACACTTGTTCTCCATTTATGAGTTATACACACATAGGCTGACTTAATGGCACCAACACGTTGGCGAAATCATTGAGAACTAACAAAATCATCCAAAATGCAATCCAACCCCCTACGAGGTTAAATGGGATGGGGGGGGGGGTAATATTAGTTTTTTCTTAATTTTTGGGAAAAATACACTTTATGAAGTGATAACTATTGTTACAGTAATTACTTTATGATATATGAAATGCATAATGAAAACAATGATTGAGATTTTTCACTAAACGTTGTGGCCATAAAACGAAATCTAAATCAGCTTATGTAGCTTGTCTGGTACATTAGTCAGTCACGTTTAAAAGACAGCTAAAACGTCAGTGAACAACAGTGAACTTGAACTTCGGATTAGAAAGTTACTTTCAACTTGGATACAATGATAACCTCTTGGTGCAGTTAAAAGAAGTGGCAGGAGGAGAAGGAGGACGGGAGGAGATTGGTAGTAATCAGAAACAGGAGGAGGCAGTTGAGGAGTTGGTGCACGCGGACGAGGACGAAGATGATGATGATGAAGAAAACGATGAAATTGTGACAAATGAATAAATACTAAGTAACATAAACTTGCTACATACCATATAGAAAGAATAGTGTGTTTAAGGGAAGGGGGTTTGAAATATTAACAAAAATAAGACTTCCTGAGTATAAACTATTTAAAATTACATACTGTTACAGAATACTAGTTTAACATCAAACATGAAGAGTTGACAAGTACAGATAGCTGTAAATAGCGGTTTTACAAGGAATTGAATATATTTGATAGTAAAATATTGATTGTTTTCAGCGTTAATTTGATATGGTACTGTTTGTTAATAGTTCCCGGCTTCAGTCTCAAATAACTAAGCGAATAATACCGTTTAATTTTAACATTGTAAAAAAATAAAGGAAATTGGGGGATTTTGCATTTGAACTCAATTGTTGAATATATTGCTGGACATTGTCGTTAGGAAGTTGAACAACAATGGTCATAAATTTTCATAACAGAACTAATTTGATACTTGATCGGATGACATTAAAATTATTTTCCCGCCTTCATCCACTTCTATGGTGTGTTCTTTTGTGTTTTATTTCTATGATCAATGTAGTATCTATCGTTCACTTTTGTTCTGTCTTTTTAATAATAAATGATAGACTATCTAACATAGAGTTCTTCACGTGTTAGTTTTCACTTTATGATAATCAACACGTATTTCTCGGATTAACTTTTCATTCTTGGAGTTAAACTTGTTTGTGTGCCTTGTGTAATACTACTCATGTAGTCACTAGTTACCAGCTCAAGATTTCTACAACGTAAGTGTTTAGGACAACAACTTATTTCAGAAATATCTACTATATTTTCACAATATTGTAACGATGCAGGTTCTACATTTTGGCCAATAATCATACACTAATAGTACTCCATGGCCATATTTATAATTCTGAACAAAATGAAGCGGTCGGCGTCTCAAACTGGCACAATTTTCATGGAGGTGTGTTCTTCAGCTTGTTGTACATTCGAACTAACGTTAATAGCACGGTTTTGAACCCTGAGTTTGGTGGAACGTGTGTACTAGGTTGGTTGACTTGTGTATGCGAGGACAGGGAATAGTGCCATGATTCAATGAGGGCGCCCTCCAGGGTACCAGGAGTACTCCCCACGATGTTACACGGTTAATAGCCATTGATTACTTATAGAAAGTTAAAGGATAATGTGCCTTTCCCTTAAACCAACATATTTTGTGTATGAGTCTTCGCCATGATATTTGTTCACAGTTATAATTCTTTCCATATATTGACGAGGTCATGTTGCACTGTTACAAAGCAGCAGCGAGTAATTAGCCAACTAAGTTATGCGTATGTATCAACTCTATCGTTCTATGGTGAACTATCCGTGCCTTGCATCTGCTATCATGGAAAAGAATCTGTCTAAATTATTGTTAATTTTAAGCACCAAACAAACGCTACCCCTGGGGCATTTTGTAATTTATATCAGCAATAGATAAACAGAACGTTTTTCTTTGGAGAATGCTGGCTATTGTTGGCGTCCGTGAGAAAAAAAACGTATACAGTGTAATACTCCGCTAGAATTAAAGTAACTGGTAAACTTAGACGGTAACGTTGCCGGAGGGCGTTTTTACAGCTGCCCCTCGAGACCAGAGAAATCAGATAACTGCACACTGCACTGCAATGGGGTACAGAGCATCAGAATATAGAAACACGGGTCTTTGAAGTATTTGTTTTCAATGTTTGGGGGTAATAGCCATACCAATATATTAAAGTTTAAAATGCACATTTCTTGTCTATTTTCCACCTTTCTTACAGATTAGCTTAAATAGTCGTTTAAAGCACAACACAAACATTACATATTCTATTGTTGATGAAAGATGACATACATAACCCTCTAAATAAAAGGAGTTCATGAATACAAAGGGCAAATGTAAGAATAAAAAACATAGACAAGGATAAACGGGAAAGATGTAATTTCACAGAGAGAGAGAGAGAGAGAGAGGGAGAGAGAGAGAGAGAGAGAGAGAGAGAGAGAGAGAGAGAGAGAGAGAGAGAGAGAGAGGGAGAGAGAGAGAGAGAGAGAGAGAGAGAGAGGGAGAGAGAGAGAGAGAGAGAGAGAGAGAGAGAGAGCGAAGATAACCACTTAGTTTACCTTAATTGCAATGTCATTAATATCTTCCCATTTTGTAACTGTTAGATTACTATAATTGTATACTGTCACAACCACTGTCAGGTTCATTATTCAGTTATATCGTGTCAACAGGCAACTCATTACATTTGATTCGATTACCTAAATAGATCTAACCCTGCCAACTCAAGTTCAAACATGTACAAACAACCACTTCACAATACGCCTGAAACAATATAACAAAAACAGTTCATTTTTAATTTATTTTTAGTCTCTACGGGATCATACATCTGTTCCGGAAATTTAAAGTCAGTATTTTAAAACTCGTTGCTACAGTCTACAGTGAGTAAAACACTTTGATACAAGAAGGAAAGGTTATATTGCATCAAATAGATTAGATTGGTCAATATCAACGTTTGATAACATTCAATTGGGGAGGGGAAGGGGGTTTGAATTGATATTACTTTAATCTGTTTGAAGTAGATGTAAGCCTATAATCTCTAGAAAATGGTATTCAATAAAAGTATATAAATGGAACAAATGTCAAACGCTTTAATAACGTCACAAACCAGAAAGTAGCTGTATGTATGTATGTATGTATGTATGTATGTATGTATGTATGTACGTATGTATGTATGTATGTATGTATGTATGTATGTATGTATGTATGTATGTATGTATGTATGTATGTATGTATGTATGTATGTACGTACGTACGTGTGTGTGTATGTGTGTGTGCGTGCGTGCGTGCGTGCGTGTGTGCGTGTGTGTATATGCGCGCGCGTGTCTGTGTCTGTGTATTTCAATGACAGCCAACAACAATGCAATTTGATGTATCACACAACACAACACAACAAAACACAGCACAGCACAACACAACAACACAATACAACACAGCAAAGCAAAACAAAACAAAACAAAACAAAACAAAACAAAACAAAACAAAACAAAACTTAATGCAGTACCACAGAATAAAGAACAAGACGTATAGTGCATGACACTGAAAAGAGCACTCCGTGCTGAGACTGGGAAATAAGTCGTGATGAGAGCTGAGACCTTGGCGTGTAACATGTTACGGGTTTGAGAACACCATGTAATTCACTGCGAACTGATCACAGTTGTATGTGTGCTGAAAGATAGTAGACAAGTAAAGATGAAATATATATTGCATCACACAAGAACAAAATACATGATAACTGACTACAGCACGATGTAATGAATTCATTTGCTACAACATGACAGTATAATACAACACATCACACACGTATATTCAACACAACATGGCTCACAACGGAAGTCCAGAGTAAGTCTTACTGACGACATTTACGACATACAGCGGAATGCCTCAACGTATTGGCCTGGGAACCAACAAGTCTCGCCATTTGTGCATGGGTAACCTTCATTGTGATTCATATCCTTGGATCGGTGAACTGGAACAGTGGTTCTTTAGTGTCTTTAATAGAAGGAGGAAGTTATGGAGGCTAAAATTATGGGATGTAAACATGATACAGAATTTATGATTTAACACCTTAAAATGAATATCCTATAATTTCGAAGCAATCACAGGAGCTCTGCCGTGAAAATACAATTATCCTTTATTTAATGAAATGGATTTTGAAATGGACAGTGGTTAATCAATTATGCAAATGAACTCGCAATAAAATGGGGAATTAACTATAAAATTAAATATTCATGAACTCTGTAAATCCTATCTATTCTATTCATTGTTTCTTTTTTTTGTGTAAAGTCGTCAAGTGTACTTGAAGTCCCATCTGTGAGTCGATTCCGTGTTGACACCGCTAGTCCTGGAATTACTCATTTCGTCGCTTTAAAATCAACCGCCCGCCAACAATATGACGAGAGAGTTAATCACGGACTCAATGGTCGGGCATTCACGACCAACATTGACAAAAACAATTAAAATTTGTTATAAATATTTAATTCATTGTCTGGAAAATATATATCTTTATAGTCTTGCCAAGTTTATTAGCTGTTATGGTATAAAAAAAACTAATGTTATGTATTTTCCATTTGTTTTGATTATCCAGTGAGGGCAGTTTCATCAACGCTGACATACATAAACTTCGTGATAAAAGTCTTTTAAAACAAATACAGGGGATAAAATCGTTGAGACTATATAATACATTTATAGTAAATGTCCGAGAATTGTTTTCAATCAAATAATAAGTATACGATGAAATTGAAATGAAAATAAAATGTGTACCTAATATGTTCAATTCATCCATTCATCTTATAACATATTTGTACTCATCCTCATAGTAGGTTATAATATATACGTACACAATGAAACAATGCGGGCTAAGAGTATCTAAGGGTTCTTTTTGTTTCAGACATTGATCACTATCTAGACTTCAGTATAATGGTGTATACTCTATACATGTCGTTCTGCATAATCATGTCATTTTTCTTCATAAAGTCTCATTTCGGCATGTTATTGGATAGAAAATGTGTTGATTTCACTTCTGTTGCTGTTGTTGTTATTTTCAAGATAGCTTTTCATGAGTTTTGTTTTGAACATTATCAAAACACAAAGACTTGATATTTGTTCCCTCTTGTAAAAAATGTTACCAGGTACAGTTTGCCACTACTTGTTACAGTTCTTCGCACTTGCTTCTAAAATGTATATCAAACCAGCTCACAATAACTATGCTCTCCGAAAATTTACTAACAGGCTTGGAAATCATTATTGGAATTGGCCGACGTTTACCTGAACATATAAAGCAGGCTAAAACTTCAAAGACAATTATAGAGATAATTTTGGCTGCCTATTTTTTGCTATAATGTGTGTCTTGAGATATTACATGTTATAACAATATGTTTATATGTATGTTTTTTTTAAATGTAATTATTGAGATTGCAAACGTTTTTAGTGATATGATTGTCCGCCATGCCATGAGGGCTTCAATGGAAGAATCCGACCATTCGCTTTTGTTTAGTGTACGTGTTCTTTATGACTCTTATTCAGTTTTATTTTTACCCTGAATAAAGATACTTTGTAATGATAATGATAATAATAGTAGTGGGACTAATAATTAATTTCGTCTTGAACGCTTTAGACTGTTTTTGAATAAATCATTTGGGATTTGTTGATCTTTTGTAAACTGAGATTTAGCCAAATGATACACTGTATCATTAATACTGTAACATCACACATAATTTAATTATAATGCAAATTTGGGATCTTTAAAAAATGCATTTTAGAGCTTGATACAAATATCATTTATGAATATCACATTTGATACACTATAAACCCGACCTCTTTAAAAGTTGCGATACATTTCAAGAGTATGTCCCATCCTATTCTCAGTTATCTGTTCTAAGTTACATACATGGTTTATCTGAAGATTCTGAAAGATTCTCACTACATTCATCAAGTTTCCATGGAAACGAAAGAAGTCCGGAGAAAGTCATAATGGTCTATTAAAGTCCTTTATTCACCATTCACAGTGGTTTGTTTCCAAATACGGTACGAAAAAAACATACAACAGAATTACAGAATATGTTTTACAATCTCTGACCTAAGATCTTTCAAATTGATATTTTCTTACTACCAAACTAGAGAGACCATAGCGTTTATGCGGCACAGTATTTTTAATGTCTCACACAACCTAAGAAATTACACTCACAAAATAGAGTTTTTGACAGCGCGTACACGATTAAAATGTTATATTTTATCTCATTATGAACGCCAATCCACATCATGACATTCACCTGTCTATGCTTATAATGAGACAAGGAATATTCAAGCACAAAAAACTGTTTATTTTTGTTCAAGTGAGATAAAATGCAACATTTTATGTGTGTGAACTATTAATGTCTGTATTAATTTTCTTTGTGTGATTCCTAACATAAAACGTCGTGTGAGACGTAAACAACACTGTAGCACCTAAACGAAACTCTGTCTGGTTCAGTAGTACATTCTTGAGATTCTGAAATGTAACCTCTAAGTACATGACATGGTGATATACTCTGTACCTTGTAGCTTAAAATCGTGAATCTGATAACGATCCTCTGGGTATAACTTAAAGATTATCAAACTGATCTACATATAGAGTCACTTTGTAACTTTAAAATTCAAATTTTGTAATCTTTGATTAGAACGTGACCACGTATGAATATTTATTTTTCGCGACTGAATAAATATAGTTAAGAGTTTTACAGACACAGTGTTATAAAGCAGTCGTGGCTTTAACTTTTGGAGTGGATTGAATATATAATCATTGATTTTTTGATTTACCTTTTTTTACACAGATTTAAAACAATTTGCACTGTTCTTAGGAACAGAGATTCAACTTTGAATTACTCAGTATTACACTTATTATTAAGATGATAGATAATAAAAATCATATATTTTCCCTGGCTCTGAATTCGCACTTACATGTATATCAAATTAACTAACATGTATCGAAAGACAAGCAAATGATTAAAGCCTGTCCTCTTTGAACATTTTGAATTTTCAAAAACCAAATTTGTTAATTTACTACTGTAAAATAAATCCCTTTCTAGTATTCGCTTTAAGGTGACCCATAAAATTAAAACATGCATGCTGATATGTCATGATATTGCCCTCTATTGGTAAGAGACTCTGCGGTAATTACTTTCGTTTCTGTCTCAACAAGAATCAATTTACCTAACAATTCACACTAATAAAAAATCAAAATTTACATCATTAAAAAAATTAACATGATTACATCTTTGTCTTCAAATAAATAAAAATCGGCACTTTCCGGTTGCAAAAAGTCTTCTTGAAAATAAAGTATAAAAACTTAAACTACTCAATAGGTGATAGTCAAAATGGCCAAACGATTTGACTCTACTGTCTAGGCTAGGATATGCATATTAACAAGTTTAACGTTCTAAGATATTGAACGAGCGTATATTTTAATGGTTTTGATTTATCTTATTGCTACTTGTTTTTTGGAATTTGATGACGTTGGCAGTAAGTGAGGCTTTTAGTGCCGCATGTATGCAGATTAATTTCTGTATCGAAGGCTATTTTGGAATGTCATAAAATCCGGCAATTCTGAACTTAAATTTCACGGAAAAAATTACGTAATCAATATGAAACAGTTCCTCTATGACGACATAATGTTCTTTGGGTCTTACTGAAACAAACGCCATGCATGTATCAGCGTCCAACAAAGACACACCGCTGCACTATAATCACAACCACCAATGCTTCTCCACATAGCTCAAAAACACGTGATTGGTGGTGAAATCCGAGTTCTTTGCATACTACTGTCGTGTTTATGCAAATCACGAATGTTTGTTAGTTCTCTTCTCAAATCACCAACGCTGAGTGTTTCACATAATTTACTCTGAGCTTCAAGTTCACAAACATACTGTTTGGCTTTTTGCCTTAAAGCGGCGATACTAGAGCTCCTTCGATCGTCTCTTACTGTTTTAACAGGTGTTATCCTCTCTTCGTCTTTATCCTGTTGATCGCTTCGTTTCAATACCTCGACGAATGGGGGCGCTAGAGCACCGGGGCTGTTCTCGTCACATTTTCGGATTAAGCCAGGCCAGTGGTAATCCTCTTTGTCGGTAGTTTCAGAGTCGTCCTTCGTTTGACGTAAAGGTTTTATCGGACAAGTTTTCACTTTCAAGTCTTTTCCCTGACTTTTCATCTGTCGTCGTTCTTTTGCTCGCCGATTTTGGAACCATACCTGAAAAGAATTAACAGTAATTTAAGGTTTACGTTTTTGACAAAGACGCGGCTCAGTTTCCGGCCTGCTATTAAAGTAAGAGTTGGTGAATATAAAGTTATGAAAAGCCTATTACAATCAAATCAGGAGTCTGTTAAATGTGTGATTACTGAAATACAGTTGAAGGTTATTGAGTGGCGCCTTTAGTTTTGTACCTGCAGTTCATTGTCATTAAACTAAGAAATGAAAACGTGCTGACAGACCGTGACAGACTTTGTTATTGTCTTTATATCAGTCAAACTCCACACACGGAGGATAGATGACTACGTACGTATTTTGATAATAATCATTATATCATTACTCCCAATGTCTGACCATATCAGCATAATCCTATTGGTTATTAGAAACCAGGGGAGGTTTCAACACCAGATTTCTGTCCTTGTTAACATTCTTGTAGGACTAACAAATGTTCAATTCTTCCATACTGTGATAACTTTTCCACATAATATTACTGCCATATAGCCTAGTACAGACAGCAGAGCACACGGGGTAAAAGTTTTCCCGCCTCATTTCCATTTTGATTCATTATCGTTCACGTTGACGATATCAATTTTGAGGTGCAGGTAACAAACTTCATGCACACAAAATAAACGTGATGAACGGAATACACACAATACAGAGCGGACCACACAGTCACATGGTATAACATACTCACAATGTGATGGTTCATCGCATCAAGTTAGTTCACAATCATTCTTAAAATAAGAGGTTTCATTTGCAGTGGAAATTCTTGTATTGTTTCATTAATAAAACTTTAATCCCCCCCAAAATACTGAACATTAATAATAATTCACATAATTTCACAAGCATGTGCAAAGAAATATTACAACATAGGCCAAAAGCTACCATAGCTGCAGCAGCCATCGTGGTTTTTGACCAGTACAGGGCAAATTGCCAGAATCGTACGGGCTAATAATACATGTTTACTACTATTGAGTGTTTACTCTTTTATGGCCTAATGCAATATTACTAGCAGTTCTCCTCTCTACTTATGACGATAGGCAAATAATGATTACTACAAAAGCATTCACAAGCTTCTTACTACCACAAACATCTTGTCATGGTAATTTAGTGGTGAATGGATAATTATGCTGGAATCTCTACTGTTATATAGTTCATGTTGTTGTTTTTTTTACTATTTTTACACCAGAACCGGTACTATAAACTAATGTGGATAACTTTCTTGAGATGGATATAATTCAATATTTGATAGTTTAAAATGATGAGTTTTTACGATTCGTAATTTTCATGTCGCTATTAAAAACATGTTCAGTTACCAAAAGTGTGAATATGATTGCGTTCGACGTTGAGTTCGTTTAAAGAAAATACACGGTATGAAACATTTGTACATCAAAATTGAACTGTTTTAGTGAGTAGAATAATTCAGACATCAATTCGCAATAAAAACTACAGTACTTTCTCCTTTGTCTATATGAAAATAATGAAAATAATCGCTATAATGTATTGGCGCCAAAGTTCTAACTATTCAAAGCAATACGTTCCCTATAATTTGAAGTGTAAATATCTCATATCGAATATAGGTAAGTAGTCAGTGAATGAATGTTGAGGACTACGGTATTCAATAACAACGAGACAGTTATGACGACAATTACTGGACTAGGGGAGGTACTTATACTGATGTACGAATAAGCAAACGTGATATTTTGACGTTTCTCAAAGACAAGCAGCTAGCTCTAGTTATTTTTAGTTGACTTTGCAACTCTCTTTCACATGCACTTGAGTTTATTTGTGAAGTTTTAGGAAGGGACTCCATTGACTATGACATACATAGTGCAGTTGAACTCAGAACCAAATTAAGAGTTTCTTTTTTGTCTAAAATTGACGTTGCCTAAAACACACCCCTGTAGCTGCCGTGACCATCGCACCCTCATTTTTAAGGAGGGTGTCATATAAACTTGTGAAGTACAAATACTTCGAGTACTCGGTCACAAGACGCACAGGTACCTGTAATTCAATTAAACTCTTTAGTGGTTTCAAGGAGCCGATCACCTTTCTCTCTATTTGTATATCTGTCATTACAATTTCATCACCTTTGGGCAAATCTTAATCCTGTCAGGTCTGAACAGCCGCTCAGACGTTTTTGACAAAAGTCTGATCTTTCGACAGATCATGGTGGCAAGTAAATATTTATCAACACCGTACAGACGGATCAAACAAACCGCAATAACATTCTGATAGGTATTAACAACCTGTATGAGATGGAAATCGTTCTTCTTTTATCAGCGAGTCTCATTAATTTCGTTAATGTGAATTGCCTCCTTTTATGAACAAGGACAGCAAACAATCTCCATCTTTATCAGTTGACGTTAACCTCCTTTAATATTCAAGTCGATATCAAGCCAACATCACGTGATTAAAAATTCCGGCTTTCCATAACTTTTTAGTGCATTTCATCTGCTTTTGAACTTGAATCAAAGAACTGGCCTGTGTCCATGTTTTGGTGTCAAAAGTTATTCGACAAAAGTCTTATGCCGCGATGTCTGGCACAGATCTTAAGCTTTCGGCCGTGGTGCTTATACATTGCGCACGAAAATGTAGGCGGGAACATTACAGATTGGAGAAGTTATTTGCGAGAGACTTGTACATTTATAACTATTAGTTCCCTTCTTGATATTATAGTTTAGCGTTTCATACCTTAAGAAAATGTTGTTATGTTAACAAACTAACACAACGTTCCCGTGAAAAATACGGGACTGGTATATAATCAAGGACATGTGATTGAAACCCAAATATCGTTCATTGTTGGTTGGATAAATAGACACATCGTCTATGTTTGCTGCTTCATGGGAAGTGGTTTTACTTTAGTATACTGTCGCGATTACAAATCTTGATGACCCTGTTTTACTTATTTCATGCGCTATTACCTAAACCAACGACTGTAATTCACCCATACTACAATCTTCATAAGTTGTTTAGTTGATAAGCGAAATTTCTGAAACTTTTACAGTAACTTTTATAAGCTAATTGTTTGCTTACTGGTCAATAGCTAAGCTTAATGCCTCTTCTCTTTCATTTTTCTTCTTCTGAATCTTAAGTTTCAAAAACAAAACGAAACGACACCATCGCTTGCCCCCCTACTAGAGCAAAATGTCCCTTCTTGAACATCAGAAGTTCGTAAGCATTATCTCACTCAAAAAATCCGAAAACACAATAAACTGTCAAAACCATACTAGATGTCCTTCTAAGCAGATGTCCTTCTAAGCACCTCAAATCATAGTGCGGCTGATTGATAGTGGGTATTAAAACGTTACATAGAAACCATGAAAAGGAAAGTGAAGTCACTTTTTCAAATGTATATGTTTAATGACTTGTAAACATGTACCCTATCTTCCTCTTACAATTCAAGTTTGAAACCATTTTAAGAAACAAAACAACAAAATAGAAAATGAACACACAAACACGATAAAGAGCATGCATAATTACAAAGACCAACTAAAGATGAGATACAGAATTTATACTTACTTGTACACGTGCTTCTATCAAATCCAGTTTCAGTGCCAACGCCTCCCGCATGAATATGTCTGGGTAGTGTGTAGTCTGAAATGCCTTTTCTAATTCCTCTAATTGCCAAGTGCTATAGTTTGCACGATTCCTACGTTGTTTCATTGGTTTATTTTCTTCAGCTGAAAGAGGAGAGATGAATGGTGAACTTCAATGTACTGTAGACAAGGGTATAACGATCTATAACCTTGGTAATTTCATCATTCTTGAAACAAATACTACTGGGCGATTTCGTTTTTAAAAAGTAGCTCTAAAACTCATAATCCTTTCCTGTAATTGTGCTTTGCGTTGACTATCAGAGGGAACTGTATAGAGGCACAGACTGGGACTAATGACTAATGAAAAGATGAAGACATTGAGAGAAGAGAGACGATAGATTAGAATTGTGGTAGATAAGTACAGAGAGAGAGAGAGAGAGAGAGAGAGAGAGAGAGAGAGAGAGAGAGAGAGAGAGAGAGAGAGAGCGAGAGAGAGAGAGAGAGCGAGAGAGAGAGAGAGAGAGAGAGGGAGAGAGAGAGAGAGAGCGAGAGAGAGCGAGAGAGAGAGAGAGAGAGAGAGAGAGAGAGAGAGAGAGAGAGAGAGAGAGAGAGAGAGAGAGAGAGAGAGAGAGAGAGAGAATAAAACACACGAAATTGACAATAACAGAAAGAGGCAGGGCATATATAGTCTAGTTTCTATACAGTATCGTTACGATTTATACATTCATACCTTCACTCACTGTGGTTAGAACCACAGGCTGGTCATCCAGACTAGATAGGGCATATATTTACAGATCAATAATTTCCAAACCGAAAGTTCTCGAATAGTAATATTAGTAGGAATATATGACTATAATATTGGCAAACATATAGCGATATTTTAAAATGAATTATGTGGGAAAGTGTTAAATATAAACTAACATTACATGTATTATTAGTTTATTCTCCCCTACATATTTCTAAAGGAGTTAAAAAATATGTGCCTAATTTTTCAGTGTTACTCTGTACTATTGATGCATGACTTACGGGTCAGGGGTCAAATTATCCCGCATCCCCTTACTATCATCACAATTATTTAATAGACACTGTTACGCACCACACACAAAAATGAGACCACTTTTGACATATTTTTACCATTTACAGACAAAACACACATTGATATTTATGTTGGGTTGATATTTCAGTGTCTTCATTAATGTAAACACGCTACCATAAAGAGGACGCACTTGTCGAAAGAATTCGTTAAGTGTCAACTTCTGTTGATACGAGAGTATCAAATCAGAAACTTATAGGCACGTTATCTGTAAACCTCCAAGGCTACTTCGGGAGTCAATTGGCCACTTAACTGGTTAATGTTACGTTATTATAGAACTGGTATCAGTGATATGTTTTTTATTGGCTCTGTCACTTATCCCACCCACTTAGATGCACGTTTCATTTGGTAGAGACACGCGGTGGGTTGTCTTTTCTACTTGTTCAAATTGGAGAAATGACTTGAGTATGACATTATATAGTCCTTCAATGTGAATAGTATCTTACTCAACTACTGGACTCTTCTTGAAACAGTCAAATTCGTCACACGTAGCTATTTATTTTCTATGACTCAACCCTTGCCCGTTGTTGGCTCAGAAACTGTGCATCACTGGCAGCTGGGGGAGGGGAGGGGAGGTTTCATCGAATCACAGATGTGCAGGTTTGACGTTTGCATGATGGGGACCCATTCCTTTCAAATGAACAAGTTTGTGGATGATTGCTATAACAGTCTCAATTTTGGATAATTGTTGCACTGTAGCATTTTACAATGAATCAGAACTTGAAATACTAGAGTTGAGATAAATATAACACTCCATTAATTCCTTAAAAGACCTTTGGTGAATGACCGAAACATTGTTTAAATTTAACCGTCGTCCCTGTGAGGTTCAAAACAGCCAGAAAACCAAATATCAAGACATGAATAGCCAGACTGCGATGACTGTACCAAGTACCACTGAACACTAGTAACTCTCCCTAAAGATAGAAGTTTACCTCATAGTAGATATTTGCATTCCATCAAATAAGTCATTATTCAAAATTAGTTTAATTTAGTGTGAAATGATAAAATTGCTTAAATATAAGTCGATTCTTCACCGAGTTTTAATAACTCCTCTTCCATCTATAAATACCATAATTCGTCGAAATGTTTTCACCATTTTAGGCGGGAAATATTGTAAACGTCTATATGTCATCGCGGCAGATTTGTGTACATGGTGGGCTGACAAACAGGATAGGACAACGCCAAGAAAGGTCACTGTACGAAAACAGAATAACAAACAAATCCATGATTTCGAATTATAAGTACTTAAGTTTTCTGGAAAATGTATAACGAGGGAAGGGTTTATTTATTCTGAACATGTTACAGACTGAGTTTGGTTCGAAGACAAAGCACAATGTTTGTTTCTACTGGAGGCAGAAAGAGAAACGATGTCGCATGAAAAACGGAATGTATGTATTTGTACAAACTGGTCTAAAGTAAATTGAAAAACAATGAAAATGATATGAAAACGGATCATTTCAACCGTAACGGTGCGACATTTAACACACGTTGACGATTGATAGGCGATCAGTAACATCTAAGACACCGTGTGAATTAGCACTGAATAATAATACCACAATGTTGGAAAACAAATACTTACCAACAAATTTAAACCAATATTTTTTTTCGATAAGTATCAACTATCAGGCGTATTATTGACTAAGAAGTATAATATCATTTCAGATTTTCTTTGTAACAACATCGAGATCGACCAAGGGTAAAAGTCGAAATGGTACTGTCATTGGTAATAGTACATTTCTACTATCTCACTTTATTCTGAAGGAATCTGAATCCAAAGCGAACTTTCAAAGATTGGGAGTTGCTAGTTTTTTCAAATAACTTCTTCTGTTTTTTCTTTTTTAACTTGAAAAGTTTACTGTACTGTTGCCACATTGGCTTAACTACTGCGTAACTTGGCGCAACAATTTGCAGCTATATAACAATTTGAAACAAAAAACCATCAACTGAGTTTATAGGGAAAGTAGCCTCGAATTTTGGTCTTAACTTTGCGCTCCAAATGAGAAATTATGCCGATTCTCCCTGTAAGCTTAATAAATGTTTGTCGAGGATTTTTCTTCTTCTAAGAACGTCCCAGGCATATTTTATGACATTCAACCCCTACAATTAAAATGAAAGTCTTTGCGATGATGAAATACTAGTAGTTCTACATCCGTATTTAAGTTATAACGACAGAATTAGTACACATCGTTTGGATACTACGTAAATCCTAATGAAAACAGTTAACAAACAAACAAACCACCTAATACAACGGGGTTTAATTTACTCATTTACTGAGTTTGTTCACTGCTCATTAATATACCATGAAATAAATGGTATATCAAATATGTTCTTAAAACTTACACTTTGATTAGGAAAGGACATTGCTGCAGAGTACACATTGAAAACCTGCGTTGTTCAATGATCTATAATTACCAAACCATTAAACTGTAGAGATCGAATCGAAAAGATATCATGTTTAAACGTTAACATGAACTTCTTTACGTGAACATTTTGTCTGCGTTTACATATATTATATAACTTTTTAGGACAGTACGTAATTTTTTTTATAGGTACGTAAATTTCATTTGTAGATAATTTAACTTTCAGTTCATAGATAGACCTTGCTATACAACATACTTGTCGTAAAACCTTATAATAGATGCTTAAACTTGTCGGATAAATTTATTTAATATTCTACTCCGTAATCACACATGTAAAGTTTCACTCTCGAGAGAATACTTCGAATGGATGGGGTATAATCGATAAAGTACTACAAATAGAGGGGGTATAATCGAAAGTTAGTTTATATATATATATATATATATATATATATATATATATATATATATATATATATATATATATATATATATTATATATATATATATATATATATATATATATATATATACACATATAGGTACAAATGTATACAGATATAGAAGAGTTACAAAAAATAATAAACAAATAAATAAATAAAGAACGTATCAAGACAACATAACGAGTAATAGCTATGTCGAACATCATGGTATACTATTCATTATCGACTCGGATTTTGAATGCCAAGTGTAAAGACGTGCAATATTTCTCAAAGTCTGAATATTGGTGGTTTTCATAAGACTTGTAAACTTATTAAAGTGAGGCTGGTTACGGTAATACAATGGAATGAATTTTTGTCTAATGTCTGAATAAAGCGGGCAACAGAGTAAGAAGTGAAATTCATCTTCAATCGATGTTTTACAGTAATTACAAAATCTTCTCTCTCTTTGTGTGTTATTGTGTCTACCTGATTCTGCAAGCTGTGTACTGATATGAGAGACGGAATCTGCTGAGAACATTACATGGAATCTGCTGAGAACATGGTCAGTCTTCTGTCAAGTTCACTGGTCCACAGATATGGAACAACATTCCAGATACAATTCGCAGTCACCCAAGCAGACACAAATTCAAGAAAGATTACAAAGAGTTTCTTCTTGTAAATATGTAAAATTTTCGCGCATTTTCATTTTCATTTTTCATGTACAGTATGTAGTTTGTGAGTTTTTGCAGCAGTCACCTGATCTTTTTTTTCATTGTAATATTTATACTAGTGTATGAGTTTTGAGTGGCTAGACTAGATTAGTTATAGAAACTATTTTCTAGCCTCTCGCCCGCTCTGATACAATTATGCACACATTGTGTATTATATGCTTTCAATTGTTATGTATTATTTTTTTGTGATGGGTAAATAAAGTACAATTACAATTACGTATACGAAGGTGTGTTCATCTAAATGTATAAGATAACTCTCAGTAGTAAATACTAACTTCAAGGTACAATATGTTCAGAGTTTTGGGCTTTCATTTATATCTGTTGACCAGTTCGGGGCATCAATGTTTTTTACAGTGTATGTAGTGTTAACTCTTTAATGACTTGCTTTCTGTAACTCTATGTAATTACACACTATATATAGGGTGTCAAACTCTAAAGTGTTCAAGACCACAAATTGTCTTTATGTGGTTGAAAAAAAGTGGGTTCTGATTATCTTGTTATCAAATATTTGTATAGTGTGTTATACAGAACTTGATAATCTGTAAACTAGAATTCAGCAACTTTTAGACACGAATATGTTTGTAGTGTTACACAATCATGGACAAAGGATAGTACACCTGTTAGACACATAGGAGCATGTTATATAGGCGTCAACCTCCTCAATGAAAATGATCAACCGTTTTGTTCTGATATTATTTCAAATATACCAAGTTATTTTAATATATTTGAAAAATTGGAAGAAGGGAAAGCGAAAAGGAGAAAGCATTCGAATATTAAGAGGAAATTAGAAGACGTTATAGGTGTTCAAGTTAGTGGAAGGTAGATATAAGATTTGTTTGTTTTTTGACAAAAAATAGATAACAAAGTTGCGTTAGAAAAACAAATTTAAAGGGAAATTAACTCTGAGCTATATATCCTTTAACTTAGTTTCTAGTTTGTTGTGTTGCCAAGATTTCGAGATGTACAAAAATGTCAATATCTAGCACGGTATCCACGGAAATGATCAATTTTGGGATAAATGAAATTCCGCTATTTCTTAATTACAAAACAAATGTATATTATAAACACCGGAAGGTTCTGTTGATGTTTTTTTGAACGAGTTTATTGAGGAAACCGT
>NC_135553.1:3000000-3052500 GCF_964340395.1 Glandiceps talaboti | reverse complement strand
ACAGCAATAGCATAAATAATTCGGTTTGATCTAGGAAATAGACACTTTTCAAAGAGAAGCATGGTATACATCAGTTCTCAGATTGTCCCATGAATCAGCAGACCGTTAGTCCTAAATATGACCATTTTCAATATACATGATACAAAAATAACTGCAATCCATGATGATAGCTTGTTTTCCATGATATACATCCATGGAAAGACCTGAAGCGTTGTTTTGAAATGATTCCAGACTTATAGTACAACGCCATCACATCAAATACAAAACTTCCCCAGGCCATGGGTTCCATTCATCGGTTCAATACCAAATACAATTATAGTTTACATTGATATGACAATACAGGATGCATTGTTTGTTAACAAATATTTATTTCTTTTCCGTGATTGAAAAAGGTCTACTCGTAAATAATCTGGATACAATAATATACACACATCAAAGGTTCTTGCAACTTTGATTGTTATAATTATATATTAGTATTGTTTTCATCGTTAGATGGCGGACAACTAAAAAAAGCCGCCGAGTGTGTCTCTGTACATGCATCCCATACCTAAGTCTAGCATTTGTCCTTTCCCAAAGTTACTATATGTCATGTAACCATGGGCAGAACGTACACGTGACTTTTGACATTTCGAAACACGTTTTGAACGCTTCTACATGTCATTAGTGTTTTGTTTCTATATATTCTCACTTGATTTGACAAATGCAACACAAACTAACGAATCAAAAGTATTAATACCACATCGAGGAGGTCGTGCAAAGATGCCCTAGACAACATGTAACCCGTCCCGTGACACTCACACAACGTTTGTAACGTTGAACAAAATCATCATAAGCCCTTGCCGCTGGCGGCGTAAGCCTGCATGGTTCTATTACGTGTATTTAACTGTATCAATCATGCTATTTAAAAAAATCTCTTGACTATTACAGTATAAAAGTACAAAATCTTAACTTCTCACAATCTATAACCTTTTGTTGCGTTTCCCATTTTGCAAAATATCCGTTATACAAAAATATCATATCAGTATTAAACAGCTAACCGTTTCACAGTACTTGCAAATTCTCGGAAATTCCCTTCTGATTACGTAATGTTCGAATATTTAGAAAAGATCCGTTCAAGCAGACGACTCGAAAGATCCCGCGTTTTCTAAATTGAAATCATTTACAGTAACGCATGCCATTGAGACCAACGTTCTTGTATGTGAATTTAACCCCCCCCCCCCCCCCCCCCCCCCGTAAGCAAGCAGTAAAATTATTTACAACAATGAATCAATGCGGGTTGATGCAGCTTGCAATTAATTTTCAACTTGAATATATCCTTTGGTTGTTGATTAAAAGTCATTATGCTAAATGTGAGATAATAAATGTCCGCATATCTAGCTATAACAGTGTATCAAATTTCATGATATTAGGTTAATGACGACTTCTTCAAGGATATCCTCGTTCACACAAGACCCTCGTCCCAGGACTAGATGCATTCCATGAAGAGCAAATTGTTTGCAGTTCCTGAAGGCACGAGTGTAATTTTATCCTTGGTGCCACTGTACAATAAGAAACGGTATTAGATGAATGTTATGGATCAATATTATACAGTATTGAGACTAGTCACGTGATAGTACGAGATACTAGCAGGTGGTCAGGGTAAGCCAAATCATAGCGTAATAAACCAAACAAATTAATCAAATTGTGAAATCAATAATTCTCACTTGGTCATACATTTCAACCCAAAGGTGAGATGATCGACATAGTTCATTTCGAAACATATTAATTGTGCATATAACGTTTAATTTTTGCCATCGTGTTACTTTGTTGTATTTGCCATCCGTACAGTCACCGGTTGAATTCGATAACACCTCACAAACCGTTACACATTTCATACATAAACATCACTACATGCATCGAATTTATAAAGTTACGGTATTTCTGTTTTCTGTAATTCATACACTTAATTGTATGATATACTTACTTGTTTCCTAGCCATTCTTGTACCTGTCTTGGTGTTGGAGCAGAATCCAGAGAACTGATATACTTAGCTGCAACACCAGCCTAGAATAGAATCATACTAGCATTTTAAAAGTGTCAACCCTCTCCTTGGCAATCTTATCTAGCTATCAACATCGACCACTCAACCATCCATCCAACCAACCAAAACACTCACCCACCCATCCACCTACCTACCCAACCAACCAACCGTCTACCCACCCACCTACATCATCCATCCACCAACCAACGATATAAAATACAGTAATTAAACATAGACTTACCACGTGTGGACTTGACATGGAAGTTCCTGTATAAAATTAAACAGGTGGGACGAATTATAATTCTAAGATAGATTGCACTATAATATTATCACACTTAGGAATATAATAATAGATCTAGAAATGGCATACTTTTGTTTTCTACTGAGGATTTACTAGATTTTAAAATACCTCAAAATGTTCCCGCTGTTTACAATTGGTCACTTGCATGCATGCTTGTGCGAATGTTATATTCGGTAAATTAAACTCGCCGCAAACAAGGAACAGACATGCGCGCGCATGTGCATGCCTGCAATACACGCAAATACAAGAATTATGCAAGAAAAATGCAAGAATTATGAAGCCTGTTCCGTGTACATCTCCAAGGAAATACGTACATTTGAACATGTACATCCATTTACGAACAATAACCAGAGAGAAGGACGGCGATATGGATATGATCACCCTGTATCAAGAATATGAATGAGGTTAAATGTGTGGCCATGCACTTATGGAAAACTAGTGTGTTATAACCATTGTAAATCTATATGGAAATCTTGTTATCAGAGACGCCACCCTACTAACTGTACAAGTAATTACATTAACCATTATCCATTGCGGTGTTGATATCAATATGTTGAAACAACAGTTCTAGTTTGTGTATGTGTTAGCCTAACGATAGCTGGCTTGCCGTCGTAGTAACTGGTTTTGGCGCCAAAAACTAATCTCAGTATTTTGACTTACCTGAGATAGTGTTGTCGGCAAATGGTCCACCAATCCAGGCTGATGTTATGCCATTTCCCTGTAACAGATTCAGAGGATCGTCGAGAATAATGGTTGAAATATGTATACGCCAATGGTTCACGTATGACGAATTTGCACTTGTGTGTATCAATTAATAATAAATATGAAAATTGGGTGCTATGGGCGTTATATTGATCGTGTGATTGATTCTCCGTCGGTCGTGAAAGTTTCAAATTCGAACTTGTATTTCATTTGAAAAATCCGTTTTGACGCTGACATTTGGTCAAAAAAATGTCGAAAATTGATTAATAATAATACACACATTGTACATGCAAGTTTTGTAATATCATAAGTTCGAAGAACTATATGATATTTTGAATATCAAAAATTCAAATGAGTTTCTTACCGGAGCCAGCAGATCGACACACTCTCCAGCATTAGAGAAAATACAGAATTCATCTTCGTTGGTGGAACATCCAACAGTCACACTGTAAGTTGAGTAAAAGACGGGGGGAAATCAGAATTAGTATATATCATGGCCCACTCTATGCTTAAATGTTGTAACTGTGGCTGTACAGGAATGTTCAAATGTATCATTATTGTTATAACCTGGAGGTCTTTATGATAAGTGTCCAACAGTTTGAAGCGGTACTTAGTAAGATTGTCAGTAATGCTGGTAAATGTAGTTTGTCACAATAGGGGAATGCTCTCCGAGTTCGGTTGAGAAGCGACCCTTTTCTTGATAACTTCAATCAAAGTCGAGATATACAAGGGAAAGGGTGTTATAATCTACCGGGAAAGAATTTATATATCTTACGCTGTGGTGACACTTGCAGGAGAATCTCCACACGAATCTGCACCATATCCATTACCAGCAGCGACAATAAAGGGAACGCCCTAAATAATGAAGAAAATATCATATTAAAGTAAAGTTTGATTAGCCATCAGTGTGTTACTGTTGAGTGCATACCTTTTTATCAGTTTGTGATTGCACTCACTCACTCACTCACTCGCTCGCTCGCTCGCTCGCTCACTCACTCACTCACTCACTCACTCACTCACTCACTCACTCACTCACTCACTCACTCACTCACTCACTCACTCACTCACTCACTCACTCACTCACTCACTCACTCACTCACATACCTTTTTATCGTTCAAGTTCAATTCAATTGCCCAACCCCACCAATCTGCCTGTCTCTCAGCCGGCCGCCCCCCCCCCTCTCTCTCTCTCTCTCTCTCTCTCTCTCTCTCTCTCTCTCTCTCTCTCTCTCTCTCTCTCTCTCTCTCTCTCTCTCTCTCTCTCTCTCTCTCTCTCTCTCTCTCTCTCTCTCTCCCTCCCTCTCTCTCACACACACATGTACACACAATACGTTGATGATCTGAACGAAATCATCTTCACCTTAGTCTTATAAATTTTGATCTAGTTAATAAACTTACAGAGTTGATGGCACTCCTGACTGCTGCATTCATAGTCAGAGAATAGGATCCACCAAGTGACATACTGTCAAGTCAGAGAAATACAAATTATCAGGTGACACACAACAGTACTGTTACTATTATGTATTACAAAGCAACAAAGCACTGCAACCATATAATGCTATATCCCCTCAATAATAGAAAGTATGTCAAAGAATTAATGTTTTCTAGAAACACTGGACATCGGTTTGGCATTGTGCACATTTATAATAAGTAGATAAGAGCATCTAAGATTACCTCTATTCCATTGGAACAGCAAGCACGAAGACTAGTGTGTGTATTCATGTGATATCATATACATCTACATAGGGGTGTAATTATGAAAACACAGTATACGTAACGGCTGCATTCCCATTTCTCTTATTTTCACATATACATCCGCATTCACACTCAAACCAGGTTGCGGTTGTCAAAAGCAACTTGTATTCATAGAGTTATACTTACTTGGCGACAGACCCCTTAGCATTGGCATTACTAGTCATTCTCCGTGTGTGATGGTCTTCAACCCACACTATTCCAGCAATTACACCCCTGTACAGTAAAAAGATTAATATCTTAGACATTTCACTCGTAATCTTACCCCTGCATTAGTAAAATCACTTAAGATTTATTGCCTTGGAATGTGAGAAACGTTGATGTTTGGTGTATGTTCATCGAATTGTTACCATCATGTGGTACGTATGTCATGACGAGGTAAATAAAACCAATTCAAGTTACTTCAAATTCTATCAAAAAAATGTTGAATTCTTACAATGTTGAGCCTGCTCCGTTCCTATCTAATACTTTGACAGCAACAAGGTCAACATTCTTCGCTATTCCATATTTAGTACCACCAATAGTACCTGTTAGACATACAGAGGAAGAACTCGGTGAGTTGCTGATAAACAGATGGAATGTCGGGTACGGCGTTATGAAACGCGCCATCAACGACCACATGGGAAAACATTTTCACAAAGTTTCTAATCACACAACCTACCTGCGACGTGCGTTCCGTGACCATTTTCATCAGTCATTGGGGACGGTGTGTCAACTGTGTCGGTTCCCTGATGACAAGGATAAAATATAATGGTTATATTGCTGAATGGGAAACAGTACATCTCAGCATAAATTTCAGTTCGCGGGAGAACTCACTGATATGAATAAAAATATATTTTGTTCCGAAACTTATATCCTATAGACCGTTACATATATAAATAAAAGATACACAACATCTGCACTACAAAGACTATACATGCTAAGATGTGACAGAACTATCACCATAATACTAGATAACACCCAAATAAAAACAAAAACAAAACAAAACAAAAAACCCAAAACAAAACAAAACAAAACAAAACAAAACAAAACAAAACAAAACAAAAAAAGCCAAACCTCCTCCAAAAAAACTTTAAAAAAACACATAACATAACAAAACAATCAAAGGATCTGAACAGTTATCAGATATCAGAAAATGTCTTGAAAATATGCCATTGAAAAAACTAATGCTTACCCATGTCGCCCTGCCTCCGAAGTCATTATTTTCCAGGTAAATTCCCCTAAAAAGAAGAACATTGATCTCATGACTTTAATGTATTACTTTACATTAACTCAAAGTCACATTGTAAACTCATCATATTATTATCAGTCACAGTTTTCGAAAATCGTAAAATGGACGAGAGTTAGCCTCTATACAAAGAGGGTAACAGTGTGTCTGTGTGTGTGGGTAGGGGGTGGCCTCTCCATACAAAGAGGGTAACAGTTTGTGTGTGTGTGTGGGGTGGGGGGGTTAGCCTCTCCATACAAAGAGGGTAACAGTGTGTGTGTGTGGGGGGGGGGTTAGCATCTTTAAACAAAGAGGGTAACAGTGTGTGTGTGTGGGGGGGGAGTTAGCCTCTCCATACAAAGAGGGTAACAGTGTGTGTGTGTGGGGGGGGGGGTTAGCCTCTCCATACAAAGAGGGTAACAGTGTGTGTGTGGGGGGTTTAGCCTCTCCATACAAAGAGGGTAACAGTGTGTGTGTGTGGGGGGGGGGGAGTTAGCCTCTCCATACAAAAGTGTTGACCCAGCCTTCCTTTCAATATAAAATGGTGTAACTTACGTATCGAGGACGTAGGCGACCACATCTCGACCGGACGCATTATCTGTAACCGTTACGGAAGAAACTTCAATTAAAATGTATTGTCTTGCTTTCTGCATAGCATATCAGGGTAATGAAACACGGTACAATGAAACTAGGAAAGAAACTATCATATAATATGATACATCTCAAATCTGAGTTAGGATCCAACCTTATTCCATACTAACCCCCCCCCCCCCGAAAAAAAACCACTTATCTATTGTATCTTTCTCACCATCATATGAATATATACCATCAAGATCCAAATCACGCTCAGTTGTTCGAACCAAACCCTGCAAAGGAGAAAAAATTTTGGGTCAATACAGTTTCGATCAACCTTAGCATACGTGTGTGCGTGTGTGTGTGTGCGTGTGCGTGTGCGTGTACTAGGCGTATGTACATGTCAATCATTTGTGATGGGGGGGGGGGGTTCTGCAACTCCATGGACGGGAAGGAGAGTCGATTGACGCTCGTGGAATATGGTAATTTGAGTACTTACACTGATCTGTAATAGCACGACAGCATGCAAATGAAAACTGCAGTTTACACACAACATGAAACTTGGTTTACACTTGGTATTGAAACCCCAACATTACTACCTCAATAGCCGCATTAAGTGCACGTGTTCAGTGAATACGTGGGACTAGCAGCACACAACAAGTACGTGACCGTCTGTATTTTATTTTGACACTGAGTGCTACTCATGACATACAGTATCCATAGAATAAATGACTTTACCCATTCTGCTCCTTGCTGGTCTATGCAACTGTTCTGGATAGCTTTGACAATCTGCCAACATAAAACAGAGTTTATTGGTTTGGAAATGAATCATGAAGGTTACTTTACTTCTCGCAATTTCTATGCCATGGTCTAAATATGAATGTCAATTATGACAATCACTAACTCAATCAACATCAACAAAGGGCTGGACCAGCACTCGCTTTTGACTGAAGAAGGTTTCTTGTTTAGGAAGTTCTTCTACAGTTTGTCATTAGTCGCAAACCATAATTACATTTATTGAAATATTTATGTTGGGTAAGACAATAGTAGAAAGTGATTCCCGGCGAGCAAATAATTATATATAAAGTTGAAAATGCATAATTAACAGAAAAAAAAATATATTCGTAGAATCTTCTGATAATGCAGGGAATCAATTCCCTAAACTTGTACTTTCAAAGTCTAAAGAATGAAAGATAATATTTCTAGTACGAAGAAATCTCGCATAATTCTGACGTCATCATACCTGATTGGCCTCTATGTACTCCACCTCTTCCAAATGCCGTATTTTCTCAATGATGCTGTAAGAAAAGCAAATTGATGAGATGAAAGCTGACTTCGTTAATATGTACGCTTTACAATGAATTACTGAAACGTTCATGTCGGCGGTAGGTGGCGCTGTACATGCTCTGGTGTCAAACGACATTCATGCAAATTTAATTGTTTACTTCGATTCTGAATTATGTTACCTTTTTGGTCCTCGGAATCCGTATCCTTTGAAGTGCCGCATACCAAATTCATGTAACACTTTACCAGCTCTTTCCAATATTATAGATTGAACTTGCTTCATGTGTTTGCCAACTACACGTACACAGAAAGTGAAAGGAAAAGAACAATCATTCAAATACAATATTTCACGAATCTAAATCATTTCGTCATCTACACACTAATGCTATGACGAGGTAATGTCGGTAAAACACAACCGTAAACAGCGTTTTACGACTATGAGGCTGTGACTGCTTCCCTGTAGTTACCATGACGACGATGAGGCTGTAACTGCTTCCCTGTGTATGTAGTTGCCCTGTCGTAATTAAGTGGGGTGGCATACACCATTATGTCTTGATATAAAATCATGACAATATTTGAGACGGAAAAGCGATTCTAGACCCCAGTCGTCATCACCATAGTGTCAAAGAAACGTGAAGTATGATGATAGTAACACTTGTTTCAGGTGACTGGTGACTGTTCACTGGCTCTGTTTGCTACAACAATGCAGAAACCACTAAGAAACTGCACATTCTACACTAATAGGCAAGATTGAAATTTCTTTGAAATAAACCATTTAACCGTTCTGCAGCCAGATGCTGAAATGCAGGCGTCAACGTTTTAATATCTGCATTTGGTGTCTGCGTGTTGGCAAGCGAGTTCATTTCGTTTAGACAAAATGTGGCAAGAAACTGTATTTATTCAATCTTGCTATCTTAAAGTGTAGCATGTGTAGTTTCCCAGTGGTTTCTGTATCGTTGCAGTAAACAGCACCAGTGAACACTAAGATACTAGTGACAGAACTCAACCGTTAAATGTTAATTGTTAAATGTCTTACCAACATCACTTGTTGTATTGCTGTAGAACACGACGATATATTCATTGGGTATGGCCGATTTAGATTCTAAGTGGTACACAGGAGCTGAAAGACGGATACACAATACATAATTTATCTAGTGTGTGGTCGTGTTATGTTTGTCATATTGTTACGATCCAAAATATCGTATTTCGGAATTATGGGAATAAATTCTACTTTTCGGCATTGTAGGCCATAGGTCAGAAATAGACTGGCGATGACGAATCTGGGCAAACATGATGTAACTGAAATTCACATGATTGGTTAGTGAAAAGTACATAATAAGTTTTATGATGCCATGATCTTATGGTGTGATTTGCTATATTTAGTCGTTGTGTAAATTCCATTGTATTCGAAGTATACTTAAGATGAGAATTAAACATCCAGATTGACACGAGACGAGACGAGACGAGCTCTCGGGTAGGTGATTCTGGCAAACCGAAATCTCTTCTGTGTCGTGACTAATTCCCGACTTGGACCTGAACGATCCCGTACGAGAGTATGAGAGTGTGAGTGCTAGAGTGCAACGTTAGAACTATCTATACTTATACCGTTCAACTCTACGACACCCAACAATATCACCGTATTGTATATATATTCTGCAGAGTATATTTGATAGTGTTAGTTGCTTCTTTTTATTTTCACCCACTCATTTGGTTCATGACATAGAAAATAAACTGACCCAACTTGCCTTTGAGTGAGATCGATTAGAAAAAGGCTTCCATGTGATTTTGTGGCATTGAAATCCCAATAAATGACCAACCAATCAAACACACAATCAACCAAACAGAGTTGCTGCTGCACTAATTTTTGATCGGAAAGAAAACCTTTCTTTGACGAAAAATATCAATATTGATGTTTTATATCGGCCGTGAAACGAATGGAATGTCCTTCATATACATACATGAATTGTTACTACCCTTGATTTGGATACGAGAAACAAATTACCATCATTCAGCTCACCAAAGAAACAAACACATGTCTCCCCAAAATCTAAACCAGCCAGAAACTTTCACTTCTGACTATGTGTAGATCTACTTTTTTTGTTCAATTTCTTCTCTGTTATTGTTACGAGTCACAAAATAAACATTTAAGATTTGATAATTCCTCTGTTGACAAAAGACACAAGTGATAAGGTCACATTGATTAATGAGACAGAGCCGGGTCAAGTAATGTTATTCTATCCTAATGAGTAGAGGTCACATGTCATCTTAGAGTGATAAATTGTGTCCCAATTGAATCAACAGCTGTCTAGCTAGAATTATTTAGCACGGGTCAATAAACTGGCTATTGCTGAATTGAATTAATTATATTAATAAACATTTACTAAATAAGGTTAAGAGAGAATCTTTTGTTGTAAACAATTTGTTTGTTAACCATATTTGTAATACGGAATGAACGATGTTTTAAATAAAAATGTTGATGACGTATGCGTTTGAAGTAGCTGTGGAATTCGCTATTCCGGAGACTAAGTCAGTTGGCGACTGAAGTGAAGAGCGATACCAGCGGGTTCTTGAGAAATTGTGAGCTGAGCTGAAATTACTTGAAAGAACTTTGACAATTAACTGTAATTGACTGGAACTGAGGCGAATAGCTCCCTATGCTGCAAATCGTATAAGTCATTCAACACAAAAGTAATATTTGTGTCCTTGTGAGTTTCTTCTTTTTACAGAGCACTGTTTCGTGAAATCGGTACCTCTCAGATTGCTATCCGGGCGAGTCCAAAGTTTACCGCTGAATACGGGTCAACGTTGCAGCTACCAAATTCAGCGTTGTAACACTGGTGTAAAATCCGGGCTGGACAGTGCTATTCAAAGAATCAACAGGTAAAAAAGTACAATCGCAAAACGTAAGTACTTTATAAGACATTATATGCTACTACGATCGGGCCGTATACTGAGACAGCCAGACATACCACAAATTCCTCTTGCACAAATGGCAAACTTGGAGAACAATTTACAGATTGATCAAGACATAATACCAATTGTACCAATTGATCACAACCTACAACCAAATATTCCAATTGCACAAAATTTGGAACAAAATAATCAAGCTGACCCTATTCATAACATTCAAAATCTAATACAAGATGTGAATAACAGAATAGGAAGAGTCCAGATAAGTGATGAGAAACCGCCTTACTATTATGGCAAAGAAGATGAATCACCAGAACGATGGTTGAATAAATTTGATGCATTTGCTGTATTAAAGAACTTAAATGACGATCAAAAAGTTCAATACTTTATATTATTGATAAGAGATGTTGCTGAAAGATGGTATGTAGACTTGGACGAAAATCAGGCACAAAATTGGAATGAATTGCGGCCTTTATTTATTGCAAGATTTCATCGTATTCAACCAAGATGGCTCGTTGATCAGCAATTAAGTTTGATAAAACAACGACAAAATGAATCTGTGGATGACTATTCCAGCCGATTACGGGAAAAATGTGCTAAAGCAATGCGCACGGCCCCAGAAATTTTAAGTTTATTTTTACAGGGTTTGCGTCATGAAATCAAGATAGCAACTTTATCCCGGGAACCAAATGACTTTGAAAATGCGTTTTCAGCAGCCAAGACAGCAGAAATCATATCTCAACTACCAAACCACGACAGCCAGCTGACATCCAGAAACACAACATTGAAGTTGCCCAAGAACAGGATTGATCAAGAATTGCATGACGACATGGTGGAGCTCACTACACAATTACGACAAAAAAATGAATTGCTCACTCGTCGAAATGAAGAATTGCAACAACAGGTACAGTCTCAAACATTTTCTGACAATCGGGCGGGATATTACCCTCAGACACAAAGAAATCTTCAATTTCGTCAAAATCAGGGCAATTATTTTGCAGTAGGCCGGCCAAATTTCAATACAAACAGGCCTATGTATGACCGTCAAAATAATTTTGATAAAAATCGCCCAAGATATGGCGGAAGAGAAATTATGTCTGGCAGACAAATATGTAGAAATTGTAATCGTTCAGGTCATATGGCCCCATCCTGCCCAGAAAGAAATAACAGAGGTTGTTATTCATGTGGTCAAATAGGTCACATAGCTAGAAATTGTCCAAGACCTACCTATAGTCGTTTTTATTCAAAAAACGATTAAGGAGTGTGAGAAATATCAAATCCAAAGAGCCTAATATGTCTCACACGCCCAAATTAAATTCTGTAAAATCTGCTGATTTAAAGGTACAATCTAACAATTTGATCACTATTAAAATTTTCAATACTGCAATTTCGGCTTTGATCGACTCTGGAGCTACAATAAACGTAGTTTCCACAAAACTATTTAAAAAAATTCCACAGCTAAAAAAGTTCAAAATTAAAAGACCTAAATACAAATGTATAGAATTACCAAACAATCAGCAGATTCCTATTCAAGGCTATGTAAAAATTCCCATACGTATTGAAAATCAACTAATCAATGTTCCAGTGCATTTGGTTAAGGACATAGATAGAGATTTGATCTTAGGAATGGAATTTTTAGAGCAGCACAAAGCAATAATTGATTTTGCACACAAGAAATTATTCATCCATGCCAATGCAGTCTTGAGACCAGCTAAAAAATATGTCATACCCCCTAGGTGTGAATGCATAATTTCGGCTAAGCTAAGGGGCTCATTTCCGAATGGACTAATAGGAACCACTACCAACATGACGTCACTACATTACTTAGGCATTCAAGTTGCACGAGTATTAGCATCTACTTATGAGGGTTCAGTTCCAATCAGGTTGATCAACACATCTAACAATGAGGCCATATTAGGTAGGCATATTCGATTGGGCACTTTCAGACCACTCCCAGACGGAACCACTTTACATGACTTTGACATGACGGACACATATTTAAATAATAAGACACACCCTTCTCAGACAAATCCCTCTTTAGAACGGGAAGAATTTCATTCATTATTTGACTTCACTGGGCAATGCTCTAACTTGACAAATAGCCAAATTAATGACTTACAAGAAGTACTATGGAGGAATAGGCGAGCATTCGTAGATAATTCAAATACTTTGGGTTATTGTGATATTATTAAACATACTATTGATTTAGAACCTAATGCCAAAGTGAAACCAAAGGCACCCTATAGAGTATCCCCTGACAAGCGTGAGGAAATTTCGAGACAAACAAATGACCTTTTAAGACAAAATATAATTCGACGTAGCAAATCCCCATTTAGTGCACCTGTACTTTTGGTCAAAAAACCTTCAGGCTCATGGCGTCTTGTGATTGACTATCGTGAATTAAATAAGGTGACAATAATTTACAATCATCCGCTCCCAAATATTTCAGATAGTTTAGAAATGATCGGGGCCCAAAGTCCCAAATATTTTTCTACACTTGATATGACTAGTGGATTTTGGCAAATTGCCCTTGATGAAAAAGATTCACATAAGACGGCATTTGTTACTCATGATGGAAAGTTTGAGTTCAAGACACTTCCACAAGGATTACGTAACTCAAGTAGTAGCTTTCAACGCAGTATAGAATTTATTTTAAATCAATTACAATATAAAATATGTATTTGTTACGTGGACGATATATTAATATTTGCAACAACGTTTCGACAACACCTTCAAAACCTTGACATTGTTCTAGGTAGGTTAATAAATGCAAATTTGAAATTAAGCCCGCGAAAATGTATATTTGGAAAAAGGGAAGTTAAATTCCTAGGTCATATCTTGAACGAAAATGGCATCTCAACTGACCCAAAAAAGGTCGACGCAATATTAAAATTTCCCGTACCAACGAAAGTATCACAACTTCAATCGTTCTTAGGTTGCGCAGGATATTACAGACGATTTATTCATAACTATTCAAAAATAGCAAATCCTCTACACAAATTGCTTGCAAAGAGTGCAAAATTCATATGGACTAATGACTGTCAACAGGCTTTTGATACGTTAAAAAAGGCGTTGACATCAAAACCAATATTGGCGTTCCCACGTTTTAATGAGGAATTTCTATTATATACGGACGCGTCAGCATACAGTGTAGGATTCATTTTAGCCCAAGTTCAAGATGGCATAGAAAGAGTCATTTCTTATGGTGGTCGTACTCTAAATCCAGCACAACGAAATTACACCTGTACAGAACGTGAAGGTCTCGCGGTAATACATGCATTAACACAATGTGATATTTACTTGAGAGGAAACAAATTCACAATCATTACAGATCATGCAAATTTGATCTACCTATTCAAAATGAAAACTCCAAGCGGCAGGCTAGCCAGGTGGGTACTCAAAGTACAAGGTTACAATTACGACATTCTTTTCAGACCTGGAGCAAAAATTCCACATGCGGACAGTTTGTCGCGCCGCGAATATCCACCTGAAAAATATCAAAACTCCGAAATTACACCGACAGACACCGACAATACTAATTCTGATGACATAAATTATACACACAATCAGTCACAGCTAACAATGAATGAAATTTCTAACATTCCAGAGATAGCCAATTTACAACTCAACACGCAAGAAGATATCCTTACAGACATCAGACATCTATACGACTCGTCTGAAACTGATATCATGACTGACCAGCTGTGTAATGCATCCACTCAATCAATCGACTCCAATGACACACTAACCGATCATAGTGAGATTGATAATACACATACTGGCATTAATAAACTCTACAATTTACAACGTCAGGACAAACACTTATTACCAATGATTAATTATTTAACCAATGATGGCGAGTTACCTTCAGACTCGAAGCATGCACAGAAGATAATACAAAGCAGTGACAATTTTACCATTTTGAATGGTATATTATATCATTACTGGTCCCCTACAGGTAAGTCAGCTAAAGCTCATAACTGTATTCGACAGTTAGTAATTCCGAAATCCTTACAACTATACATATTAAGGAGGGTTCATGATGACGTCACAGCAGGACACTTGGGTACCTCACGAACGTTACAGGCTATCAGATTACGTTATTATTGGGACACCTTAATCAAAGACGTGACAGTTTACGTGGCATCCTGTGTCTTCTGTCACTCACGGAAACGAGGTATTCGATATCGTCAAAAATTACTTCCTATACCAGTAAATGGTTTATTTGATAAGATAGGAATTGATTTTGTGGGAAAGTTGCCCACTACAAAATCTGGAAATAGTTATATTTTGGTAATCACAGAATACCTTACCAAATTTTGTTGGGCTTTCCCAACAGCAAATTGCAAAGCCGAAACAGTTTCTCGAATATTGTTCGAACACATCTTCTGTCAATTTGGATTTCCAAATTCATTGTTGTCAGACCAAGGTTCTTCCTTTATGTCTCAAATTGTAACGGAATTATGTCGATATTTTGATGTTATTAAGCAACGCAGCTCACCTTATATGCCAAGTACGAACGGAAGTGTTGAATGCTTAAACAAATCAATAATAAATATGCTTAGCATATATGTAAACTGTCAAAGTTCAGACTGGGACACATTTCTCCAATCTGTTCTATTTGCATATAGGGCAACCCCCCATGAAGCAACTGGAATCACACCATTCTGTGCCCTATTTGGCACGGAACCACGATTACCAGTTGATGCTGAAATTTTGCCAAGATTGGGTAAATCACGCAATATTCAGTATCATTTAGATGAATTAGCTCATGCTAGAAATCTTGCAATATCACTCGCAAAACAAAATATCCAGAAAGCTCAACACAAAATGAAAACATATTTTGATGCAAAAAAAGCACATGATCACAGATTCAAGGTGGGTGATGTCGTATATCTACATCACCCAGCAGTCAAATTGGGTCGAACACCTAAATTTCACCACCCTTTTCGTGGGCCATTTCGAATAATCGAACAAGTTTCACCAGTAAATTTCAAGTTGGAATACATAACAGGTGATAAGAAATATCCTAAGCTAATCCATGCAAATCGTTTAAAGCATGCACGCTTAAGACCTCCACAATTCCTAAGTGACAACAATAATACAACTACATTAACAGCCAGCGAAGCTCCTCTCAGGGATAATAGCAACTCTGCCACTAACAACAATAATATCACATCAAACACTGATAAAAATAATAGAAGACAAACAACTATGACGGACTACCACATGAACTCAGAAACTGAATATTATTCGTGTTCGGAAACAACTTCAAATCAACACACCAACAGTCCTAGAGGACAATCGTGGAGAAAAAATATCCGCAATAGAGCTGAGTTAAGACGGGAAAAACGGTATACCCACCAAAATCAGACTGATGACAGTTCTGATGCAATTACAAATACATTAACCGCTGAAAATGATCAAACATTTTATAACGTTCAAAAAATCATCCGTGGTAGGTACAAAAATGGTAAACTACAGTATTTAATTAAATGGGAAGGTTATTCATCAGAGTTTAATAGTTGGGAACCTGTTGAAAACTTGAATCAATTAGCACTAAACATTCTCAAGGACCATCCTGTTTTTATATCAGGTTCACGAACTTATAAACGTCATCTTTAAGTATACACTTAAGGTCACTCAAAGACAATGACACAGTAAACCACCTGTTTGATCACTGCAATCCTTTACAACAAATATTACCATATAGCATGTATAAATTTCTTATATTTGGTCATCAAATATCAAAAAATGTTTACCGTATGAGTCAATCACATTATTTAAAGTTCATGTTTAAGAGTGGTCATTTAGAAAACCCTCATGATTGATTCTGCAGGTTATACCTAATAAGGAATTAGATATAAATACAGCTGTGATTGTGTGAATAATTGAACAGTCTGGCCAGACGATGTGTGTTAGGGGCCACAAGGGTACTTCTTAAGTGACCACTCAAAAAACAACTAGTTTTAATCACAAGAAATAGGTCCTCCAATTGTACTTTCTCATTTGTCACTGGTGTCACAAAACAATGTCACATTTCATTACCATATTGGGCTACAAACTTTTGACTAATGTACGGTAAATATTTTATACATGTCACTGGTGTTCCAACTTGCAATGCACTTCCATTTCGATAACATTACTTTGAATGAACACTTCCTGTTTAAATATACTGAGGTTTCAAAATGACTATTTGGCTTAACGAGGAACACGGAATATGGGCAATGGAAGCTCTGGATTGTAATTGTCTTCTACGAGAGGATTCATTTTATGAAGCTTTACGTCAACATTGCGACCCAGCTGATTTAGAATTCTTACGTTTACAACGTATAGCTGCAACTCCTGCAAATGAAGACTACACACCCATTTTCGAGGATAGTGTTGAAATCAGCCCACGGAATATTAAGTATCTTTATAATATGGATAAAGTAACATATCAAGGTATTATCAATGACCACGCAAATTTAGTCGAATATGCTTTAAAAAATTATAATTTACATTTCCCTTCAAATCCTTATCTTCATTGGAAGACATATGTCACCGCCACGGCTATAGAGCACTCCAAGCTAAATAGTTTGAAGGTTATCTTAGCCTATTTTTCAAAATATAATACTCCTTGGCATTCGCTGAGAATTGACGTGCTTTGTTATGCATTATTCATGTGCTATAATTATCGAAGTTTAGGTACTTTTGGAAATCATGATGAAAAATTCCGTAAAGCACATGAAGTATTAATATATGTCATGTCGTGTGTGCAGGCGCGCACAAAATTATCACAGGCTCTTTTCAATTCTATGCTTAAAGCTGAATCATTACAATCATATTTTGAACCCCTAATTCCATATTTTAACCAACCAGATGACTTGTTTGCTTTATGTGTCTTTAAGATAAGAGACTGTATTTCTTTAGGAAGAAATCCAAAGTTTTATGGAGGTACCATCAAATTGTCACAATCAAAACGTGACGCCGGCCGTCTTGTATCACAATTACCTCTCCCCAAAAGAATCCAACAAGCCATATTAGATTCACATGATATTTTTACCGCTACAACTTTTCCTACAAATCCGGATGAACCACATCGTTACACTTATAAGTTCTACAATAGCCAATGTGGCAGATTCACTGAATATGAAAATTCTGAAGATCATGGTGAAAATTGTGATTGCTTAAATTTAACATCTTTGGAAAACATATATGTTACACCATATTATAACGCATATTTATTTCCACCAATTGATGACACATATTTATTTCCTCACAAAGGACAATAAACACTATTGACTAGAATTTCGAACATCTCTCAAATTCTTCGTATACCTCACATAGATTGTTATCTCCATATCCGTCATGCTCTGACCTTATATGGTAAAATAACTTCTGACTATCCTCAGCCTCGCTTTCAAAATCACACAAGTAAATATTTCTTAAATATCTTACGTGGTCACATCATTAAATGATAACATTGATTAGCTCACTTCATCGATCACCATGGACCGGAGAACATTTCTGTTTACAATGCTAAAGGCAACAGTCTTCTTCTATGTCATGCTTTTTCCATTATTATATGCAAAAAGTGACTCGGATTATGACTTCATGGCCACAGATGATGTACAACGTCTAAACTATGGTGTGATTTTCGAAAAGGTAGCAGTCATTGAAGCTTCTGCTAGCAGTTGGTCACTCACTATAGCGGTTCCATGGCTGGATATACACGAGATTGTGAAAGTTACATCAACATTTCAGCATAAACAGGTGTGTCTTTTAAATATTACTGATGCTATGTGTGATGAATTCTCTGCTTCCATCAAGACGTTAAACTATCGTATAAAGTACAAGCTGAAAGAGTTACGTCATTACTTAAATGAACTAGATCGACTTTCATCATTCAAGTATGGAAATAAGGGATTTGATAATGGTTATAATTCAGAACGAAAGACCAGGTCAATTTTGCCAATAATTGGGCAAATTTCTAAAACTCTATTTGGAACAGCAACAACGAAAGATGTCTCGATTTTAGCACGTCATATTTCATCAGTTGAACAAGAACTAGCAAATCAACGTACAGGATTACGTCATTTTAGTGCTGACCTGAGTTCCGTACTCAAGATTACAAATCGACGAATTGACAATTTGTGGTCTTCTGTCAATAACACTTTTTCAACGGTAGAACAATTGACTCTTGCAGTAGCAGACATTGAACGACTCCGATTACAAACACAGCGACAGGACCATAGTTATCATCTTTCAAATGATCAATTTCATCGTTATATGTTACTTTTAAATGCTCTGGATGATAGATCACGTACATTGGATGTTTTAATAGCCAAGGCTACAGAACGTTTAATTGGTATGCAAACCTTGCTGGAAGGCTATTTACCACCAGAATTTGTCTCTTCCAAACTTTTAGAAAATTCACTGCAAAAGTTACAAGACAACTTTCAGAAAAAATATTCACAATATCATTTGTGTCACGAAACCGCATCATATTATCACCGTCAAAAAGGAGCTACTTTTTATAGAAACGGCCACAATATTTACATCAATATTCCAGTACCTTTATGTCGTCATTCATTGATTTTCGATGTATTTAAGGTAATTCATTTGCCAATTCCTTCCTTTCCATCAGTAGCACAAAATACAAACGGAACTGCGATTTCACAATCTGTTACTGTCTTAAATAACTTGCCAAATTATTTTGCAATACAGCGAAATGGAGATTATTTTCTAGAAATGTCAACAGCTGAATTTCAAACATGTCAAGGTTTATCCATTCTTATTTGTCAACCACTCACGATTTTGAAACCAGACTTACCATCATGTGCTCGTGCAGTATTATTGAATCAACATTCTAAAGTCTTGAAATGGTGTAATCCTCAAATAATTGTTCGTCACACAGGCATTCAAAGAGCCCAGGTGCTGCGAAATTCGCAAGTATTAATTCAGGGTTATTCATCAGATTGGCATCTTTCTTGTAATGATGCAATATTGCAGAAAATTGAAAAGTGTCATTTTTGTGTGATCACGATACCTTGCGGTTGTTTACTATTCTCAAAAAAATACTACATAGATACCTTGGGAAATAGTTGCCAACAAGATCATGATATCGTATATAGTCATACTTTGAATATTCCGGTTCTTATGTCTTTATATAGTACAGCCCTTCCTACTTTGAAATTATCTACCTTAAGCGACAATCCTAGATCAGTTCAATTGCCAGATGTACAAATATTAGAGACTGAGTGGAAACAAACTTTAAGCACAGAAAACGATATCAAAATTGATTTGAATCGTGCTGCCACTATGCTTCGTGATAATTCCAAAGTCTTTCTTACTCCTATGGATCAATTTCGGCAGGAGAACATAAACTTTAATGATGATCCATCAGTATTTACAATGTTTCCGAATTCAGTTTGGGTGACCCTAGCATTATCGTGTGTTAACTTGGCATTGTCCATGTATCTGATGTGGAAAATGAGAAATTTTAGTATAGCGTTGCAAATCTTATTGGCCAAAAGAGTTGAAGCGCAGGAAATTTCTTGGTTCATATCTACAAGCCCATCCCCTGCAAAACCATTTGAACCTCCACATAACACCGATTATATTAAATATATTGTTGAGGCAATATGTATTTTTGCTCTCTGTATCATGTTTATGATTACTTATAAGTGCTGCCTACGTGCCATTAAACAATATTGGCACAAACTGATGGTTAAGACAACGGCTTCTGAGGCCAGTCCAATTGATCATGAAATGCATGTCATCCCGATATTGCCTACTATTTCAGATCATCCTCTGTGTGATTCTAGTAAGGACATGACCTCTTTGCCTAGTTGCACAATTCATGACAACCCTTTACAGGGCCCCTTCATTCATGAAGATGCTAGACTCGTAAACAGTAGATTAAGTGGTGTGACGACAGACATCCACGCTAGCAACGGTAACGACATTAGCCGACAGACTAGTGCAACTGCGACTCCACTTCAACCTCAAAACTCTATTCCGAAATGTGACCCCTTGAACTTGACATGGTTTACAATTTAAGGAGCAATCGCTGGAATTTTGATGGTTAACAGTTATCAAATTTAATGAACAATTAATTGTTTTAATGGTACCTATTTTATTTTGACGTCTAATTAGATTTAATTAAGGACTTTTAGTCTCTGAACATTGAGATAACTTTCACACTGAAAATTGAGAGACAGTTGTGATCTCAATACTTTAACTTTTAAATGTCTTTAAGGAACAAAGTTGTTGAGCTACTTTCAACTTTCACGTCATCATATTGACGTTTCTTTTCGGTTCCTCAATATTATTATATGAAGACACAAACTTTTGAACTCTTAACATTTTCAACTCTAATTGTTGAAATGAATTTGAACTCTTAGACTCTCGGACAGTTTTGAACTTTTACAAGTTCACATGAAACATTTTGACGATTTAAATTTTCAATTAAGAACAATTTTGCAACTCTTTTTGCCTTTTATAATTAAGAATTATTTAAGATAATTAAGTTAATTAAGCTAAATAAGTGAATTTTGTGAACAAATTTTGATCGATATTACAAAACCTTTGTCTCACGACATCTCAACAAACCCTTTTACCATTTCTTTGGCATTTAAGCTATCTTCACATTTCCGACTTTCCAAATTTTTACGGATTATCAGGTTTTTACCTTAAAAAAAAAAAAAAAAAAAAAAAAAATTCCTTCTTTACTTTATATTTATCAAACTTTACTTGACTTGATGTATGATATAAACTATACGGGCTCGTCTGTCCTCAATAATCTCTTTGACAGTATGTGACCTTCATCTTTTGGTACCATCACTTTCGCTTTTCCCAATATTTTGTAACCTAAATTAGCTTCTCTTACAATTAGGCTGGTTACGTGTTTTGGGGACAAAACATATTTTGACGGGGGGAATGGTGTTACGAGTCACAAAATAAACATTTAAGATTTGATAATTCCTCTGTTGACAAAAGACACAAGTGATAAGGTCACATTGATTAATGAGACAGAGCCGGGTCAAGTAATGTTATTCTATCCTAATGAGTAGAGGTCACATGTCATCTTAGAGTGATAAATTGTGTCCCAATTGAATCAACAGCTGTCTAGCTAGAATTATTTAGCACGGGTCAATAAACTGGCTATTGCTGAATTGAATTAATTATATTAATAAACATTTACTAAATAAGGTTAAGAGAGAATCTTTTGTTGTAAACAATTTGTTTGTTAACCATATTTGTAATACGGAATGAACGATGTTTTAAATAAAAATGTTGATGACGTATGCGTTTGAAGTAGCTGTGGAATTCGCTATTCCGGAGACTAAGTCAGTTGGCGACTGAAGTGAAGAGCGATACCAGCGGGTTCTTGAGAAATTGTGAGCTGAGCTGAAATTACTTGAAAGAACTTTGACAATTAACTGTAATTGACTGGAACTGAGGCGAATAGCTCCCTATGCTGCAAATCGTATAAGTCATTCAACACAAAAGTAATATTTGTGTCCTTGTGAGTTTCTTCTTTTTACAGAGCACTGTTTCGTGAAATCGGTACCTCTCAGATTGCTATCCGGGCGAGTCCAAAGTTTACCGCTGAATACGGGTCAACGTTGCAGCTACCAAATTCAGCGTTGTAACATTATCATGAAATAAAAGTCTGGAAAAATTAAGAAGTAAAAATACTCTGCAGCGGAAAATGTTAGGATACTTGTGGTCGGTATGGCTTGTCCTAATACATATACGAAGAGGTTGTACTGGCACCACTCAACAATATAATATTGGCCAAGTTCCAAACATAGTTAAACATCTACAAAATACATGTAATTTAGATACATGTACTCATCCATAAACTGTGTTGACAGCAACATTAGCACGATAGTCACATACACTCAACATAAATTCCGACCATTTCCTTGTCAAATATACATGTATTCATCACTACACCCATCATGCAATTCAAATGTTATCATTGAGATTCGTCTTCAACATGTTAGAAGTACCTGTTTTGCACATTCTAAAATTCTAAGTAAGTGACGTCACTGTTCACATGATTCTGACGTAGCGTAAACTGAATGGTTTCATTCTATAATAAATCTTAGGTTATTTGTTTGTTGCCACTTTCGATACGTCACAATGGATGACCAAATATATATATATATATATACCAGCTGCCGTGTTTACATTATTCTTCCGTCTAAAATTTGCATTGTTCCATTGTCATACAGAAATAAAGAGCAGGAATATGATACAAAATGAACGTATCTTTGAAATTTTTCAGCAAGGTTATACTGTATAATAGAGAAATCATGGTTCGAATAATGTCAATACCTTGTTTTCTTTATACTGTATAATTAAGTATTCACATTTCTGGCTGTCGTGCTTTATACAATGTTTCAGTTGCTTTATTATTGTATTTTTTATTTCACCAGAAATTGTACAAAATGGTATATAACAGAAAAGAAAAAGGAGCAGGAAAAGCAAATGAGTCAATAAGCTAAAAGTTCTGACAATATTACTTCCAGCTAATAATTACACTACTACTAAAAGAAAACAAAGAAAGAAGAGCAAAGTATTCCTGGTGTGGACCATGGATATAGTCCGATGGGGACTAATCTAGTCCATGGTCCTAAGTTAATAAATAAATATAAATATATATACATTATAAAAAATTATGTACATGATTGTCCTTATGGCTGGATATGACCCCTATCTGTCAGATAAGGTTCGTTGAATCTAAAACATCTAATCGATTTTTCAATGTCAGTCTCATAGTATTGAGCTGAAATGTTTTGTTTATGTTGCTTATCAGACAGTCGAGGTCATGAAAATAGTCTAGAGTAAACAGTATACTGACTGACCAAAGTCTTCATATCTACATAGTGTGCAACTTTTGACATAGTATGACCTTGACTGTACTATCGTAGTGTTCTAGTAATATGTTGGATAAACTTGGCGAAATATAGTTCTGGCAAAATCGATGGAAATTTTACTTGTGTGTTATCACAATGTGATCGTATAATGCAATACTAGAATACTGAGTACATACTGAGTGCACCGACTCAGTGTCATTTTGGTTTGGTTTAAGTGTTTGTGAGGGCACATTGGGGACGAGGTTATCGCCCGATATTGTCATATGTCACACGATATGCAAACATGTACTGTATGTATGTTGATTCATAAAAATGGACAATACGACTAGGTGTTGATATTGCAAGTAACACATCGTCAAATTTGGTGTTACACATTCATACCGATGTCTGGTCATGACACGAGCTACTTTAAACATCAAATCCCTCGAAAAGCGTACTTACCTCTCCCTAACACGACGGAAAGTAAAGTTCCAAAGGCAATTATACGAAGCATTTTAAAACGCCGAACTATGTGAGAAGGGATAATGCTGGAAAGTCGATGCCAAGTCAGCAGTCAAGTGTCACGGAAGCCCCTAGTAGTAGTAGTAGTAGCGCAGTAGCTAGTACTAGCTCAAGATAGCGCTGACTTAATCAGACTTTTACTTCCGTGTCACGTGTTAGAACAAGTCAGGTGACTGTTGTAAAGGAAAGGTCATTTCGAAGGTCAGTTAATTATAAACGCTGTCGGCAGACTATACTATACTATACTATACTATACTATACTATACTATACTATACTATACTATACTATACTATACTATACTATACTATACTATACTATACTATACTATACTATACTATACTGACAAAACTTCTCAAATCAGCGAAAAGGCACTATTACCACATTAAGTTTCTGTCCAATACAGGAAACACAAACAAAATTTGGAAAACAATTAACGAGATTTTAAACAAAAATAGCAAAAACTTGTCATCCCCAAAACAAATAAAAGCCTGTGACCATACTGATGTACTCTTGACAGAAAGCAGTGACATAGCTGAAACTTTTAATGACTTCTTTTCAAATATTGGACCTAATCTTGCAGCAAATATAAATTCTCCCGAAAGTTTTGATAGTTACCTTACTGACAATTACCCCAATTCAATCTTTTTTCGTCCAGTTAATGAAAACGATGTTGCCAAGGAAATCAGTCGCTTAGATCCCCGGAAAGCTATGGGACACGATCATATTCATCCTAAACTCATCATTGATTCTGTTCATTACATTTCTCGTCCACTAACCCACATTATTAACTGTTCTCTCACTGAAGGCATATTTCCAGACCCACTCAAATTTGCAAAAATATCACCAATCTACAAGAAAGGCTCAGTGCTTGAAGCCAGTAACTATAGGCCCATTTCTATTCTACCGATACTCAGTAAGGTTTTCGAATCAATTGTACAGGACCAGCTAACCACTTTCCTCGACAAATTTAATATTATTATAAATACCCAATATGGATTTCGAAAAAAATATAGTACAAAACTTGCTTTAGCTGATTTGGTTTCAGACATTACAGACAAAATGGACAACGGTCTAATTACATTTGGCATCTTTATTGACCTTAAAAAGGCGTTTGATACTATTGACCACCAAATTCTACTCAAAAAACTTTCTTACTATGGAATCAGAGGTGTACCTCTCCGCTGGTTCCAAAGCTATCTGGAAAATCGTCAACAGGTTGTTAATATCAACGGCTTCACTTCAAACCCAAGACAGATCAAATGTGGTGTACCGCAAGGATCTATCTTGGGACCTATCCTTTTCTTGATTTATATTAACGATATTAACAAATCTACTAATGCTTTCAACATTCGACTATTTGCTGACGATACTAATCTTTTCAAATACATGACATCCACCCATATTAACCTTTCTCTTCTCAGTAAACCTCTTGACAAAGTCAACCTCTGGTGCAATGCAAACAAACTTACAATTAACATCGAAAAAACAAACTATATGGTCATAAAAACGCCCCAAAAATCCACCCATTTGGAAGGACGTCTTTGTATTGGCAATACACCCGTGAAGGGAGTGTTGTCAGCCACATACCTAGGCGTAGCAATCGACCCCTCCCTTACTTGGAAGTCACATATTGAAAAAGTGAGGAACACAATCAGCCCGAAAGTTGGCATAATTTCACGCATTCGGCACTATGTTCCTAAATCTGTCCTCATCCTCCTCTATAATAGTCTAATTCTCCCCCACCTTAGTTATTGTGTTGAAATCTGGGGAAACACTTATCCAACAGCCCTTGACCCACTTTACCGTCTACAAAAGAAAATAGTTCGTCTCATAACCTTCTCTGACTACCATGCACACTCTACTCCTCTCTTTAACCAACTTAATATTCTTGACATCTATAAACTTTGTAAACTTCAGACTTGCATGTTCATCTACGATCTAAACCATAACCGCTTTACACACACTCTTGACCATTACATCACATACCAGTTGTCCCATAGCTATCCAACCAGTGCTAACAACAGTGGTAACTTTCCAATCCCTAAGGTTAACCTCTCAATTAGTCAACACAACTTCAAGTACGCATCTATTAAAACCTGGAACTCTGTGCCTATGTCTGTAAGAACGATAAACAATAGACATAATTTTAAGAAAAACTTAAAGCAGTATCTTCTGAGGGAATAACCTTTATCTGTTGTCTCTTTCAATTTGCCACTGTAATTTTATTTCTGTATATTAGAACTTGTGCTTGTTACCTGTTCTTATTTTACTATTTTTTTCCGTTACGTTTATAAGCTTCCATTTAATTTTGCCACCAACACTTCTCCTTATTTACTAAGAATTGTATTTTTGTTGTTACTGTGAAACTCGTACCAGCCCAAATTTGTATTTATTATCTACATGTACGGTCCATGGACATTGATTAGTTCCTACGAACTATTTCCATGGCCCTCACCAGAAATGTTTTATCCGTTGCTTTCAGAGTTTGTGTATATATTTTTCTCTTCTGGTGGAATAAATTTCAATTCAATTCAATACTATACTATACTATACTATACTATACTATGCTATACTATACTATGCTATACTGGTTGATACAAAATAGGAATTTCACGTGCTCTAGTACAGTAAAGCAATCAGCTATGTCATTTATAAACATCGATAGATCATGAGATCAACAAATTAATAAATCGATCCATCCATCCATCCATCCATCCATCCGTCCGTCCGTCCATCCATCCATCCATCCACCCTGGCACCCATCCATCCATACACCCATATATTTCTGATGACCCAAACGACCCTGTATTTTTTAAATGTGGCGAAATAATAAATAGAAATTGACGCCCTCTACAACCGGATTAGGAAAATAAATTACTGTTATTTACTGATTGTACGACGGCGACCCGACCAGCTTGTATCTGAGTGACACTTATCGTTTTTTGATGACATTTTGGAGCTTCAATAAAACAACTGTTCAATGTTTCCTTCTAACTTTAAACTAAATTGTCATTTCTATGTCATCCAGACAAATGAGAGTATCACAATGCATACATGTATTTGTATATGCGGTTTTTTCTTTAACCAACCAACCAACCAACCAACCAACCAACCAACCAACCAACCAACCGACCGACCGACCGACCGACCGACATCATACCATTCCAAGACAAGAGTACCTTTAGCATGACGATAGCTGCTGTCTTCAGCATTTAAAGTGTAACAGAACTTGATTTTTTTGACAGAAATGGACACACGCTGATGAAGATTAGCTGTCTCTCCGAAATATTTGGATATAAATTGTATGGTCCACGGTGATATTACGACGAGAAACATAAAATTAAGTACGGGTGGCCATGGGGTGGCTAAGGGTTTAGTAACTGTTATGAAATGTTAACTGGGCGTCACTTTACAGGTACATGTACGTCGATCGGAAAGTATACAAGACTGATTTGCCTTTACTGAGACGTGGACCATCGTAAGGAAGTGGAAGGTAAAAGACTTCCTTAATATTTGATTTTTTTTACCCTTTTATAGTAACTGTTGCACTTACATGTACATGTAACTTGTTATATAGCGCCACCACCGATAATAACGATAACTGCAAAACGTCGCAACTATCACCTTGGTAACTACTTGCACATGTATATTAGCTAAACAAGGAAAAGTGTTCACGAATATTACTAAATATGTCAAATGAATAGTATTCGCATAATATTAATTCGCATAATATATATATATGGCTATGTGATATTCATGGCATATGGCTATATGGTATTCATTGTGTATATGGCTATATGGTATTCATGGCGTATGGCTATATGGTATTCATTGCGTATATGGCTATATGGTATTCATGGCGTATGGTTACGTATTCATTGCGTATATGGCTATATGGTATTCATGGCGTATGGCTATATGGTATTCATTGCGTATATGGCTATATGGTATTCATGGCGTATGGCTATATGGTATTCATTGCGTATGGCTATATGGTATTCATTGTGTATATGGCTATATGGTATTCATTGCGTATATGGCTATATGGTATTCATGGCGTATGGCTATATGGTATTCATTGCGTACATGACTATGTGGTATTCATGGCGTATGGCTATATGGTATTCATTGCGTATGGCTATGTGGTATTCATGGCGTATATGGCTATATGGTATTCATGGCGTATGGCTATATGGTATTCATTGCGTATATGGCTATATGATATTCATGGCATATGGCTATATGGTATTCATTGCGTATATGGCTATGTGGTATTCATGGCGTATATGGCTATATGGTATTCATGGCGTATGACTATATGGTATTCATGGCGTATATGGCTATATGGTATTCATTGCGTACATGACTATGTGGTATTCATGGCGTATGGCTATATGGTATTCATTGCGTATGGCTATGTGGTATTCATGGCGTATATGGCTATATGGTATTCATGGCGTATGGCTATATGGTATTCATTGCGTATATGGCTATATGATATTCATGGCATATGGCTATATGGTATTCATTGCGTATATGGCTATGTGGTATTCATGGCGTATATGGCTATATGGTATCCATTGCGTATGGCTATATGGTATTCATGGCGTATGACTATATGGTATTCATGGCGTATATGGCTTTCTGGTATTCATGGCATATGGTATTCATTGCGTATGGCTATATGGTATTCATGGCGTATGGCTATATGGTATTCATGGCGTATGGCTATATGGTATTCATGGCGTATGGCTATATGGTATTCATTGCATATGGCTATGTTGTATTCATGGCGTATGGCTATATGGTATTCATGGCGTATGGCTATATGGTATTCCTGGTGTATGGCTATATGGTATCCATGGCATATGGCTATATGGTATTCATGGCATATGGCTATATGGTATTCATGGCGTATGGCAATATGGTATCAATTGCATATGGCTATATGGTATTCATGGCATATGGCTATATGGTATTCATGGCATATGGCTATATGGTATTCATTGTGTATATGCCTATGTGGTATTCATGGCGTATATGGGTATATGGTTTCATGGCGTATAAGGGTATATGGTATTCATTGCGTATGGCTATATGGTATCCATTGCGTATATGGCTAAATGGTATTCATGGCGTATGGCTAGATGGTATTCATGGCGTATGGCTATATGGTATTCATTGAGTCACATACATACGTCATAGCTTTTATAAACATTCATCTTGAAGTAAACAATCAATCTGACATTGCAGTAAATAATAAACAGAATCACTGTCAATCACTCCCGCTTGCCCGCTTGCCCCCCCCCCCCCACCCATCCACCCACTCACCCGCTCACTCACTGATCGGTAGATCGATAAATCAATCAATCAATCAATCAATCAATCAACAAAAATCAGCAAACCCTACGTCATGTGACAGCTAATCAGATAGGCCTCCACAGATAAATAATTGAACAAACATTCAAACAAACAACAAACAAACTTATTCGAACTAGTTATAACTTATTTCATTCCTTTATATAATTTTTATGTTACTGTCTTGCTCTCCCAGGGTAAAAATAAACTCGAGCAAAAATAGCAATATTTCTATTCTATATAAAAAATATAATTGGTCTCGGATATTAGCAAATTATGAAATGTATCCACGTTGTATTGTACATAACTATTAAAATAATAGGAAAAGAAGAGAACAATACTAAGAGTTATAGTAGGTAAAAATAGATGAAAACAAACAGGTGGTATACAATTCTTGAAGTTTGTCGGACTTGAACCCTGATTAGTTAATTATATCTCTCTTCCTAAGGTTTAAATTCATCTCGAAAGCTGAAATTACTTGTGTCATTAAGCATGACCCAATTTCAGACCTACACCCGACAACCGATCAGCATTCGTTTTGTGTGCATAGGTTGATTTGTTACTTTAACCAATTAACCTGGACATAGCTAAGAGGGAAAAGTCCCATTGTTAGACCGGGAAAGAAATGAATGACAAAATGAATGATAAGATGTTTGAAAAGTAGACAATAACTTTCCACCATCACTGATAATTATGCCAATGGTGTAGTCCACTTATAATGTATGCATGACATGTACTCAGGCAAGCTGATTAAATTTACATATCTTCTAATTCACCGTTTTCAAAAAAATCGATAATTTACAGTTCATGCAGTACTTTAACCTGTCAATCTATCGCTACAAGTACAAAGTACGCCAATCGTATATTTCCTTCATGTTGATAGTGTAAGTCGTCACAATGTTGACGCAAAAGGAACTTGTACTTTTTTTAAAAATCTTAAAAAAGAAAGCCAGGGTTTTTACATTCATTTATGTATATGACAATTTCAGTAATCTAAAATGTGATTTCAAATTGTAGCATATTCATAGTTATTTTCTTTATTCATCATTGGCGTCCTGGCAGGGTCGATACATATTTTGTGTCGCTAAACACTCCTCTGTTGTGGTGTAAATTCCCGCACTTCCGTTGTCGTTGCTGCAGTTACATACCGCAATCCTGGAGTTGATTTCAGTCTTCATCCTGAAAGTCCTCAGGGCTTGGGAGCATCTCTCGGGACAGACGTCACCATCGGCATCTAAACCAAAGCACTCCCAATACAGGCTAAACACATCGCTTAGGAGCTGAGTTATACACCCTGCCACTTTCTTACATTGGTTTGTCACCGTATCACAGTAGTCGACACCAATATTAGGGAACTGCTAATAAACAGGAAACAATCAAATTTAATGTAGTCATTGAATTAAATGGATTAATTCAACGAACCAAAAGTTACAGCAAAACTAACATGACGTCACATGATAATGTCTGGACACGTGTCTAACTACAATAAATGTGACGACAACCTGTTTGGCATTAATTTAGAATGTTGACATACATGTATGATGGCTTTTCGACATCAACATCAATCAAACGGAATGTATTACTTGTGGTGGTGCCAAGACTTCGTGGCGATGGACTAGTGGTCAGTGACACCCTCCACCAACGTGGAGGGTCTATATTCCAGATACACGCACAGTACGCTAGATAACATTAATGCCTTACTTTAGCGCTTCAACTGAACACGTGCTAGCCTTGAAACAGTTCATTCTCCTGACATCGTTTTGTCAGTGGAAATGAAATATAAGCTATTTTACTGACGATGACGAGTGAAAACAAGTCAAAATTGAATAAATCATTTGTCAAATTGGGAATAAAGACAACGGAAACATGTCAGACATTGTCAATTAACTGATAGCAGACACATTGTATAAATCAAGATCTGTTATTTTGCTCGACAATCTGATAAGATAAGAATTTAAAAGTTTAAAAAAAAGGTATGTCAAGGAAATTCAAGGTGAAATATTTCAATGTTGTTTATGTATTTTCATGTGTGAATTTGTGACAGAAATTATTGTCCGGCACAAATCATTTGTTTGTATACCAAATTTCCCCTAAATGTCTGATAAATAGTGATAAGGTAGGTTGCTGTAGATTTCTATACAGTATCTAATTTTCTTCATTGAATGAGGTTAAACTCGATCAGCTGTTTTGTCAACTATTTTTGTCCTCATTTCCACGTCTGCTCATTGACAAATATATATTGTTATTCACTCATTTTTAGTTTCAGTTGCATAATATTTAATCTAGTGGAAAATGAAAGTAGAACAAAATAAAAACATCTTCTAAATATAAACTTTACAAATATGTGTATTAAAAGATATCGAATCGAATTGGTAGTAAATTAATCCAGTAATTGCCTCAGATCAGAAATAAATAAAATAAAAATAGAACATCCGATAAGAAAATCCCATTCAATTGAATCCATTCATCAATCAATCAATCAATCAATCAATCAATCAATCAATCAATCAATCAATCAATCAATCAATCAATCACCCAACCAACCAATCAATCAATCAATCAACCAACCAACCAACCAACCAACCAACCAACCAACCAATCAATCAATCAATCAATCAATCAATCATATATTGAAAGATAGATACCTGTGTGCATGCAAAGATATGCCATTACTGTTAAATAAACTTTAAAGATCTTATATGATAACCATTGAACGAGTTACATTGTGAAGCGATGTGACGTAAACTGTAAACGGTGAAGTCCAGTGTTTCAATCGCGGTGGTGTTATTTTACTGAACTTCAATTAGAGATTACATTTTAAAATTTAAAAAAAGATAATCGTTTACTTACGCAATTGCCATGGTTGCAACACAAGATGACAAGAAGAACGACAAAAACAGGAGTAGTATCCATATTTCCAAATTGATTTGTCATATTTTAAACTTTGAGTTTGATTCGCGTAGACAACTTTAACCGTTACGTACGTGTCTGTTTCGTGTTCAGTTCCCTTATGAAAACAAGTCTGGTCGTGGTCCTTTAAAAAAAGACCATATTATCATTTGTTTTCATATTTGAGTGATAGTTCATGATTTATTTGGTATGTGCTGCCAGCCACCACACATCTTGACCCTGTAACCATTAGGGGTGTAGAGTGGAATGATCACTCACACGAAAATAAAAAGTTTGAAACGACGGAAGTGAGATCATTTAATTGGTCATAATTTAGTGCAAAATTACAACAAATACGGTGGTTATCCAATTCAAGGACCGTTACAGCATTTTATGACCAAACTTATGTCGTTGACACGACCACATGAAATTCAGTGCAGTTGTTCAATCGGCCGCTATTAAAATCACTGGCCGGTCATGAGAAGTAGATGCTGTCTGCGAGGTAATCTGAAGTAAACATTGACACGAAGGGCCTCCCCAAATGTTTCAAATTAATAAAGTACAAAATGTATGACGTCATGGTTTTTTGTTCTATTGATAAATGACAGAATTTTTGTCAAAATAGTTTTGACATAATATACCATGTAAACAATATAAAAAACAATGCACTTTAAGCCCACCTGATGAATTATCATTCAAAATATAAATAATGGATCCATGGAAATCTTTCGACTCCAAATTAAGGCAAAGTAGGCAACATTTCAATCAGGGACCCTACAAATCGGCGCGACGGGGGGGGGGGGGTTATTTCAGAAAATGGGATGGTCACATTTTACTTTGATTCGTTGTAATGTCTAACTTTGCATTACTTTGTTATTTTAGCATCCATGACCGCCACCATGCCAGTTCTACTCACCATTGCTGCAACAATTCAAGGGTTAGGGTTAGGGTTAGGGCCAGGTACCGTAATAACAGACTATATCGATCAATCAAATCGCTGCTTACAACCATGCAATTGTCATTTATGATGTGATGTGGGGAGAGGAGTGGGTTTCACAGGAGTAAACAGGAACAGTTAGGTATAATGTTGTGTATCGATCGTGTTTGTGAGTTCTGCTGGCCAATGTGATCTGGCCAATGAGATCCAAACACAGGTATTTTACAAAAGCCGAGGGTAATGCTTTAGAGTAAGAAAAATGTTTACGCCACCACCCTTTGTCATTATTGAAGGCCCCTTTAATTGATAATGAAAACAATTTTGGATTCATTTTGCAAGTTCTAAGTAAATACATATTAACTCGGAAAATTTGTATGTATGTATGTATGTATGTATGTATGTATGTATGTATGTATGTATGTATGTATGTATGTATGTATGTATGTATGTATGTATGTATGTATGTATGTATGTATGTATGCATGCATGCATGTATGTATGTATGTATGTATGTATGTATGTATGTATGTATGTATGATGTAAGTGTATGTGCGTGCGTGTGTGTGTGCACACTTTGTCCTTCATATCAAACATGAACTATTTCCACAAGTGATGTTTGTATGATTAATGTACTGACACTTGTCACGTGCTAATGGGCTTTACAAGCCGTGACGTGTGAGAAAACAGAAACAATATGCATATCAAGATGTAAGGTGACCTTGAGGGGTCATTTAAAGAACTGTATATCTTGTATGCTGTCCAAAAGCCTTCAAAGTATCATGACTTCATGAAGGTCAGTAACACTTTATAACAGATAGGTTTACGAAAAAATGAATAATCAGGGTATAGGTACCACCGTTACTGCTAATTAAATGTAACATAGATGATAATATGGAGATTTGCACTGTTAACACGATATTAAAATCAGTATGTATGTATGTATGTATGTATGTATGTATGTATGTATGTATGTATGTATGTATGTATGTATGTATGTATGTATGTATGTGTGTGCGCGCGCGTGCGCGCGTGCATGCATGCATGCATGCATGCATGCATGCATGTATACATGTATGTATGTATGTATGTATGTATGTATGTATGTATGTATGTATGTATGTATGTATGTATGTATGTATGTATGTATTTATTTATTTATTTATGTATGTATGTATCTATGTATTTATGTATGCGTGTGTGTATTACATGTATGCATGGACGCACGCCCCCACCCACCCACCCACCACATGTGTACAGATGCACTACAGTTTGTGTATACATGGTGGATGTATACTATGAACGTTATACATGTATGTACTATGTATGTATGTATGTATGTATGTATGTATGTATGTATGTATGTATGTATGTATGTATGTATGTATGTGTGTGTGTGTGTGTGTGTGTGTGCGTGCGTGCGTGCATGCATGCATGCATGCATGCATGCATGCATGCATGCATGTATGTATGTATGTATGTATGTATGTATGTATGTATGTATGTATGTATGTATGTATGTATGTATGTATGTATGTATGTATGTATGAGAAGAAAAATTACTTTTAATCTTGTCTTTTAAATGCCGATCAACTTTAGATAACACACTTCTTCCTATATATACTAGCGTGGTGATGTTTTAGGGAGGATGTGCGGGAAATAATACCAAGGCGATATAATGAATTCAAAGTCTTTACAAAGATTGGGGTTTTCAATACTCGCAAACAGTTTGATTCCTTTGAGTACAAGTGTCGGCTCGAAATCCCTTCGATGTTGTGCTTTCGTTGACTGTGTAAATCTAACTTTAGAGAAGAAATCACCATCTTAAAGAAATCACCATCTTTAACGAATCCCTAGTGAACATCACCTGTATTGTTCATGGTCAGATAATAGCATTGGAGGATGCATTTAAAAAAAAAACGTGCATCCACACAACAGGTAATCACATTATGACCACACAATTAAGAGTAAAGGTTTCTGAAAGACAATTTTATTACCAGAAGTATTAAATTATTCTTAATCTTACGTAGATTTAATCATATTACAGATTGATTCAATAAATAGTGTGGTAAAATCTATTCCATTCCTGTACAACAACCGTTCAGATATCCACTGCGCATGCCCAACATGCAAGTGAATTCGAATTTGAATAATTTTATATCTATAGTTTAATTAATTTACCATCGCCGGCGATGATGGCAGACCAAGATATAAGTCAGTGTAATTATCTCTATGACATCATAGAAAGGTTCTTAATGAACAAGGATTTGCAAAGGAATAACTGTAATTACTGAAAAACGTATAAATGATGATCAAAATTCTATATGTTATTGACACCTAACCTCTGACCTCATCGTCTGTTATATTAAGTGCTTGCTATTATAAGGATTGTCATACACATAAAGATTGTTTTCGTTACTAATTAGGAGGAAAGTATGTGATTCATGGGAGTAAAGAAGTTTCTTAAATCCAGTACAAACATGATGTTTGTAAACAACAACAGTAAGAACAGAAATTATATATAGCCTAGAGAGCATATCAATTTTCATAATTATTTGGCGTCGACTGACGTTTCCGGGCAATAAAGTGTGTACATTTGATTACTGCTAAATATAGATTCACGTTATGACTCGTCATTCATGATATACAACAGCCGACACGGCTCCAAACGTCGTTGAAAATTTGTACATTCTTCCACCGACGTAAACAAGTCACTTGGATCGGTTTCACAGCTGCACGTCAGAAGTTTGGTGTTGATTTTACGGGAAGGGTGAGGGTCAATCGAGAAGTAATAGAAGGCGTTGTTACACCAGAAGGAACACTCGCTGGGGACATCTTCATCGCTGAACATGTCTTCGCAGCCAGACTTTACCAGATTGGAAAGTTCAAATTCTATACGAGTACGGCATCCACGTCGTTCATTACATTCTTTGGCAACATCACCGCAGGAGTAAGGGCTTTGTGTTTGCTAAATGAGAGTAAATGTTTAAACAAAATTGATGTTAATGCATGATATTAATGGTAACTGTTAAACTGCTGTATTCTAGGCAAGCTAAAATGATTACATAGAGTGAAAAAACATTAGCGTAAAGGGGTTGTTTGTTTCAGGAATGTTTTTAATCAATCCAAATCGACTTTCACAAACGAATAAACCATGTTCGTCAATTTGTATTTTACATGTATATATTAAACAGACGGGAAAGGGTTCACAATATGGATAACACCAAATACATGAATAAAAGTTAACACAACATGGACAGATTAAAGATCAGACGGTAAAATATCAGACCAAGAGTTCCTGTGAGTAAAAAATCAAGTACCATACAGTGAAATATTAACCAATAGCCTTTTGTATATTTAAAGTCACAGCACATTTCAAATGCGACAGCGACCATTCTCGCGTGCTAAAATAATACATTTTTCGCTTGAAGAGATTTGACTAACTCTAACTGTCAATGTTTTTTATTTTCTGATGTTTTTCATTCTTGATTGATTTTTTTCAAGTTGTTATTGATGTAATTAAGTGTATATTTCCTTTTGCTGTATAAACTAATTTAATTTTGAGATTTACGTGCAACTGAAGAGGCTTCATTATGACTTGACGTCATGTCTCTGAGTTTAAAGTATGAAATAATTCAATGAAATTTCTGAATCAATTAATATAGGAATGCCTCAAATTATAATTATAGTAACCATACTTAGATCTTCACAATTTTAATTTCCTTATACATCTTAAGGCTGGTATAACCCCCACCCCCTCCACCCCCACCCCACCCTCCTCAGAATATTAAACATTCAAACATTCTCGCGTACTTCTTCAACAAAAAACGTCGAAAATATTATTTTATGATAATTCTTATATGAGCACTAAAAAATCAATTTCTTAATAGCAATAAAGTATTAATAACATATAATTCACTTGTCTATTTCTTTAATGATTAGTGTACATGTATATACTTTAGTTATTACCGCGAAAGCTTCTTTCATTTTAATACAGCCTTTATACGGTGGAGCTACATCCTTCTTTAATTACAATGCAGGTCTGGAATTAAAAGACAGAAACGATCGCTTCGAAAGTCAAACGATCCCCAAGGGTATTGTATATTTAACGACTAAGGGAGTCAAACCACGAATGTATTTGAAGCCATTCGGCATAACACGGTTTGATAATGATTTCAAGGTGAGACGCAGTTTACAGCACTAAGCAGCTGGACACACATGTAGACATGTGAACAAATATATACGGTCTATTGGGATGTACAGCATACCAATGCTGAAGCTAATAAAGTTCAGAGAATGATTGTACAGCCATCCCTAGAGTCTCTTTTAGAAATTAACAGCCAATGAATTTTGTAATGACTAGGCAACTAAGGTAAAGCGTATTAAAATCGTTATGATAAGAATTTGAGTGTATACATATCTACACTCAATATATATATATATATATATATATATATATATATATATATATATATATATGTATATATATATATATATATATATATATATATATATATATATATATATATAATCATTGTAAATGGTGAAACATATTATTCCAACTACTGGTTACGGTACAAAGACGTCTGAATATGTGAACAGATGGACAGTTTTCACTCAGAAAAATTTCTAGAGCTTTTTGTTGATTATGTTCATATTGTTAGTAAAAATCGAAGAAAGTTGCATCTTGTGAATTGCTCAGAAGACGAATTGAGAGTTGACCAAATGTTATCAGATATCCAATGAATATGAATGAATAAGTATTACTCCATCGGCGATGAGCTTTGTTTTGTATTCCTCGCCCTTTTTTGAGGAAACGGTGTGTTTATGCGATTGAGCAGTAGACTGACACTGTCCCTTGGGAGTTTTTTATTTTATTTTATTTTATTTTATTTTTTAGTCTCATACTTTTCACATGTTTTGGGCTAATTGTTCATTTTTGAGTTTTGTAAAGGAAATTGTCAATTAAAAAAAATCTCAGTTACTATAGTGATCTTAATTCCAATGGCTATCTATACTGACTATTTTGCAATCATTCAGTCTTGTTAAGATTTCACACAAAAGAACAAAATTAAGTTTGTTTTTAAAAAGGTTTTATTCAAATAAAGAATGATAAAACCCTGAGACTAGACAAGTCTAGCGAAACAGCGACTCGGAGACAGTCCTCGTGCGAAGTCTTTGAAGTTGTCTTGGGACCGACTTGCAGATTGATTATGTTTGTAATCTGACATTCATGTCATTACGGCAACCTTTTATTATTTTCCTTATCTTCAACAGGGGCCTCTTTCTCTCCACTTGCGACAATAAGATCTTGAGACATGAACAATGAAAATTAAAAAATAAGAATTTATTGATATATGGGTTGTTTGTTCTCACTGTGAGCTGCAAGTCACAAGTTGAGAGTTTATCATTCTTATATGTATACACAGTTAATATGTCTTAGATTACTTTCAGAATAATAAAATTGACATGAAAATACTCGTTGCCATGACAACGAAACTGTTTTCTCAAAATAACTGGAGGATTTTCACGTAGTTTCTTAGTATCACTTAACGGGAGTTAATGTTAGTAATGAGGGAGAAATGGTATATTAGAGTTGAGCTAATGAATTTGTAATTCTGGAAATATGAACTTCAGTTTCACAAATTGTCAAATTCTTGAAATATTGAATGTTATTGGAGGAACCATAGACCCTCCACCAACGAACAAACAAATCTTGCCGTGATGAATCGTAAGGATTGGAATACTCTTAAAGGATTGTCTATACGTAAGTGTGCCAAATGTTTGTATTAAATTACAACAAACTAAAAATGGCAATGAACAAACTAAATATAGCAATACAATCGAGAGAACTATGTATTTCCTTTTCTCACTAGAGATATGATATTATGTTTGCACGATGAGAAAGTAGGGTCCATGACCCCTAATTTTAAATAAATATATAAAATATATGATGAATAATGATTTTTGACTTGAAGATGACTTAAAGAGACTATGTTGTTTGGGCACAATGATCTCGAGTTATCATATGTCTATACTAATGGTGATCACAGATGCACAATATAACCTTCGGCCAATATTTCACCAAATCAAAATCTCAGGTATATACTTCTGAATAATGCATGTCGCCCTAGGGAACCCATTGCAGATGGTTAATGAATTTATGTTGATTCACTTATATGAGTTTTCCTGTGCTAACGTTGAATCTAGCCCTGTAATACGGCAATTACATGCGCCTAGCCAGTTTACCTCTACCTGCATCGCGCATACACTGTAGAAGACGTTGTATTTATGTGCACTTTATGACACTTTCAAAGATACAATGATAACAATGGTGTTTCGTGAAAGCAATTGTAAATAGAGGCGGTGGTCACGATGAATAATAATTGAATTCGATATAAAATAGGTTCCATACGAGCATGACTGGGCTTTCTGCCATTTCAACTCTTCCTGCTGCAGTGATGCGCATACGACCTGAGTTGCATGAAGATTCCATCTCATTTGAGACACTGACGGCAGTTTAATGTATATATGATTCTCACTTTATTAGCAGGGTCTCAAATTGGCTGTAGGAATGAGTTCAGTCAACCTGTCCTGCACATGCGTACGTCTGTCGGTGTGTCTGGACAAACTGATTTCTTTTAAACCTTGTACAAATGTGATACGTCGTAGTGGACAGATTTGTGCCAGTTACACCTACTGCCCTATCAAATTGACCGAATGATAACCGTAAATTTATCGTAAACAATTCATTACTTATTAATATATATATATATATATATATATATATATATATATATATATATATATATATATATATATATATATATATATATATATATATATATATATATATATATATATATATATATATGACTTGCTCAGCTCACCTCAGGAACTTGGATATCAATGACTGATGTGCATAATTATTCTAATTTACCAACTAGGATATATAATATAAATATAATATGAATGTTACTCGATACGTAAATACATTCATGATATCATGACACAGTTTGACGGATGTGGCTTGCAATTTAAATACCCAATCTAAAAATAGTAAGTAACAAGGGAACATATCCCGTTAAAATGATCCACGTTACGTTGTTACTGTTCAAAATCAAACTTCCAAATGTTCAACTACTAGTAAAAGTTAATGCCCAGCACAGTTTATGATTCTCAATAGTTAGACAGTAGCTGCAAATTGATTGGTTCAAAACTGTATATACTACCTTAATTTGTACTTGTATCATTGATTTCACATATAATATATGCATTAACTGGAATATTAAGGAAGTCATTTGCAAATAAAAAGTCCTTTTGCTTATAACGAGAAATAGGTTCATGATTGTTCTGGTAGAGGTCGCTCTATACATGTATTCATTCTTCAATGCTCTATATATATATATATATATATATATATATATATATATATATATATATATATATATATATATATATATATATATATATATATATATATATATATATATATATATAACTGTGTATCTGAGAAGTACAAGTGTCTTTAATCTGACTGTTAATATGAACTTTGAACAGATTAAGAATACATATATTTTACTAAATAATGTTTTGAAGAAGATGACTTTGCTTGTTTTATAGATTCACTGCTTCCTAAAGTTGACATTATCGGACACCCCGTCCTTTGACCTCGGAAGTGAACAATATGTAAAATCACGATCGAATGCCGACACCAAATATTTACAATGTCTGAATCCTTCACATTCTTCAAACCAAATACACATATTTTTCATCTACTGAATGTACGTTAGACTAGATAAATTCGATAACACGAGGAGTGTCAATTTGAAGAGCTCGTTTTAAAAGAGGTTTGTTGACTCGTCAGTATGTTTGTCATGGCTCAGTTAATAAGATAATGGAGTATGTTATGATGAAGTGACGGTATGAATTTCCAAATTTTACTTCAGACAGTTCATGCACATTACATACTCGGTATGGTATACCCAGTAATTCTTGAGTGTTTCGACATTTGTCACGAGACTAATGACGTCAGGCATTTGAGACCAATTACGTTTGCACAGATGTTATTGTAGATAGTGCCCTAGAAAGCAGGAATATACAATACCGTAACGATAATTACCTGGGAGAAAACTAGAAAATCTTATTACGCTAACGAGTCAGGTGACGTGTTCGAATGACGTATGTATACATAAAATTCAATGGTGACATCTATTCTTTCTAAGCTTTCTCTGATCCCCTCTATAGCTCTTCTCTTTCGTGAATATAACGTTCTCGTGAGTTCTCCCCTACTTCTCAATCCTAAATCTTTCTCCGCATTTTCCTTATAACATCACTTATGCTTGTATATTTTTGTCTGTCTGTCTGTATGTATGTATGTATGTATGTATGTATGTATGTATGTCTGTCTGCCTGCCTGTATGTCTGTCTGTCTGTCTATAGTTTAGTTTATCTCCCCAAGGCGAATGTCAGAAAGAATGCTATAACTCACAGAAAGTTTCGTAGACCGTATGTATGTATGTATGTATGTATGTATGTATGTATGTATGTATGTATGTATGTGTGTGTGCGCGCGCGCCTGCCTGCCTGCCTGTCTGCCTGTCTGCCTGCCTGTCAGTTTTAATTTTCATCATTGTCATTATTGTGATTATGCTGTATGTATTATGAGCACATGTTAGTGATTAATATCAAACCATTCCGACACTCAACGTTTTACAGTAATTTGGAGTCATGAATGTAAATGTCACAGGTTGAGTTCTATAACATCATGGATCTGACCAAACTAGCTCTCAGCATATTATAACGCAATGCTCCTTGGGGAATATGACTATGCTATGGGTAAAGTGAAAGGAAAAGACTACCAGTACAACAATACGTTGTTTGGCTCTACATCAACTATTATTCTCAGTAAAGATGACTGCATACCGCTAACAGCCATCCCAGCTCCTGGTAAATAAAAGCATATAAGTACCATCACCATCACCACCACCACCACCACCACCCGCGCACCGCCACCACCGCCACCGCCAGGGTAGGAATAAAAGTAAGATCATACCATTTTAACATAAATCTGATTTATATTATCTGCCATGAGTGAACAGTTAGATATTATTGCCCTGGCCAATATTTGTATTCATTCAGCCAAAGAAAACGAGCGACCTAAAGGGCCTTGTCACTACGAGTCGCTAGACAAGTAGTGACAAACCGTTAGGCCATGAGTATTTTCCAGATGAAAAAAGAAAACTATTGGAGAGTAATGTAGTTATACCTCGACCTGCATAATTTATGAAAATCGGGGAAAAATAATTATGTGTTTTACCCATATTTCTGACGCCACAAACCAGTAGAAAGACCAGTAGGTACATAATCCATATTTTCTGTTTAAGGCCAATAACTTGACTTAAATATGATACTCTACATTTGCCACAATAAATCTATAAAATACTGTCTATTAGCATACCTCAAGATAAAAGGTATATTGTAGACTTTGTATTATACACTGATATGAAGGGGAAATTCTAACACCTCATCATTCTACCTTAGTTTATTTTTTATCTTCATGCAGGTACGTTTGTTTTGAGTGGCACCTACGTGGTATCACTTTTGGAACCAAAGACCTTTTTGTCTTTGATGTTCCATCCATTGGTTTGCAAGAGGACACATCAGTCAAACAGCAGGATATTGCAGATCAGACAGAGGTTAATGACTGAAATGGAGGCTAATGACAAAGTCAAGGAGGACATGGTTTATAGTCATATAATCGATAAAACTATATACATTAATTTCATGTAATATGAGTAATCTGTCAGATTTGCTGAACTATCTCTACCTGTCTTGAAATACACAAATCAATTATACCTCTGCATTCAGGACACAAAATGATGTCACTGCCCACCCTAAACTTTTTTTTACATATTCGAGAAAAAAATAATAAAATCGCGAAAATTGTGTGAAGTCCCGCCAGGAATAGTCGCTGCGGAAACTGACATCAATTTAAAAGACAATAATTTATAAAACAGTTCTTCCAATATGTAATGGCTGTACATCTGATGAGAAGAAACCAATAACACTGAGATCATATGGAAAACAACAGAAAACATAACTACCTGAACTAAACACTCACACATGAAAAAAAAAAAATTAATCTACCAACCCACCTATTCCAAAATTGAGCGTATTAATTGGAATCACACATTTTTGTGTGTGTATATTTTCCCATCTACCATTGCTTGCTTTGATACTGAGAAACCGACACAACTATTATTATGAAATTCATACACCAACATAAAATAAAAGAAGTGTACAGTACAATAGACACCGGTGGATGGATAAACAACAAGGCGGATGCATAACCCTTAATACTATTAGCTGTGGTAGACGACTGCTTATCATTTTGACAACTAAAGGGTATAAGGAAGATTTTAATGCCGGTAAGACACATCCCAATGAAAACAAATTTTAAACATAAATATCTTATTTTAGCATGAATGTATAGTAAATTATATTATATACAAGTCTTAGATTCTTTGTCTATTTTGTTTGCCTTGCCTGGCCTTGTCATTCGGGTCTTCTAAGATAGTGGCTTTGCCTTATCAGTGGAATGACGCTCTTTCTCAATTTGTCCACTTTACAGGACAATGAAGTGATTCAGCAAGACGTGTAAAGCAGTGGGACACATAGATACACAGTATTCATGTGAGTAACAAATGTTGTAATCAAACGAGTTGAAATTTAGTGTAGTTGGATTACTGAGATCTACAGGAATTGGGTCAATTGTGTATTATCCGAAGTTGTATTCTTTAGATCTTTAAAGTAAGAAAGTGACTGTGAAAAGCAAAAAAGGAAGAAATTCCAGACATTAAATATATTACACCATGTCGGTCTTATAAATACTGTACGGTTAGTCTATATTTTACAAAAGTCAATGTCTCATGCAGCTTACATAGTAACACTTGTGTTGGTATTTTTCAATAAAGCATGTACATTTTCCGAATGTAACACCTGCTTTCAAAAGAGTTATTTCCATCATATTAGATTATTGTCTGCAAACAGTGGCTTCATATTCACAATTAGCGCCTATTCATCTGACTTGAGTAGTTAACATGCACTTTTTAAATATCAATTAGCATTTAAATTGTATATTTGAATAATTGGGAGAGGAGAAAGAAATGTATGCCATGACATATCGATATTCCTTAATGACTATACATTTATGTGTATTAATAAAATAATAAACACAGCGTTTCCAACAATTATTTGGTTAGTGTTAATTTGTGGATATTCAAGCAGAATGTTTGTATGGAGAGTGGGATGGAGGTGTATGTATGTATGTATGTATGTATGTATGTATGTATGTATGTATGTATGTATGTATGTATGTATGTATGAGTGAGAGTGCAATACGTGTATGGTCGGTGTGAAAATCTCCTTTGATTTAAACACGTGGAATTCAATCATCAAACATCGTCAATAAAAGTTCTTTTACATGAACGTACATGCAGCATATCATGATTGCTTTTAATGAGGATTATGTACGTAGTCTGTATTTAGTTCAATTCTCCAATGACCAACGTTGGTTTAGAACTAGCAATGCTTCATTGCTTACGAGCTTACATGTTCTTATCTGTCCTCAATGGAAATCATTGAAAGCAGAAAAACAACATTTGCCCTACAGTATTGTGATTACATTGAGTGATAAATATTTTAACTGGAAGGTCCATGCTTTCAATGATTTGCAAACAGAGCAAGAGAGACTTAGTTTTCTCCACAGATCATTTGTCAACATGTCAAGTGTGTAGCCATCTTTTTGCTATCTTTTTTTCTTATAACTCAGGTATAATCGTATCACAAAACATAATGTCTGTCTGATGGACGTTTTTTTATCGCTCACGTCGACTGTAGATCATATTATATACTCTCGACCATAGGTACATTTTCCACTAATTTTAATTTCATATACAGATTATTAATCTCTACAATTAGCAAATTATCTTCATCTATGCAGCCTCTCCCGTTTAAACTCCACCTGAAACCTATCCGATTTTATCCAGTTAGCGTAAGATCGGTTAATATTGACAATCTACCATATCAAGGCAGGTTAAAGGAATAATCATCTGAAGTGCTCGAAATGTTGAGTGGAGTGATTTCTGATATATATGCCATTGGTGATATCTTTGGCCTTTCTTAACGAGTCACATAAGGATTCATGATATTTTCAACCAACTGCGTGTCAATACCTTTGGGAAGACGTTGCCCATACTACTCAGATGTAGCTTACGATGTCTTTCCACTAATAATGAGTTTATACGCTTTAAGAGGAAGGTGATCATTTTAAAGTGAAGACCGAATCACCTATTATCATTTAACAACCCCCTCCCCCACCAAATTAAAACAATGAAAAATAAAAATCGTTTCTGAATCCTGAAACAGTCTTGCTTTCACCCATCAAACACGTTTTTTTTTTAAATTATCATGATGGTCACCTTTATAGTTACACAAATATCAGGAGTAATATAATTGTTTCATATGTTTTGTGGTAAAATCTTAAAGCACTGCAGATGTCTAGAGTGTATGTGTCATGACATTAGTAAGTCTTAACTTACCAAAACAATATCTGCAGGACGTTGTAGCATAGACCCTACACGGTCTATGGTTGCAGTGTCAACTTTTTTGACCGAGGGGAAATAAGTTGACCGTTTGTCCTAGCGATTGGGCGAATTAACAAGATTTACCTCAAATTTGACTGAATATAGGTGAGTTAGTAGTTTACACGTATAAGGTACATTAAAATAAACTATAATTGTTTTTAGATATTTTACGGTGAATTTGTATTTAAGAATCTATTTGAAATGATTTCGTCGCTGTTATAAGAAAATATACGCAATTGTGACCTAAATGTCCCTGCAAAAGTTCCCAGAAAATCCGTCTCGTTTGTCTAGATTTGTGCGAGTATACCTCTGTTTGGCAGATTTGAACCTACATGAATTTGTTGGAAAAATTATTCACAAAGTACTTCTCTAATTTCTCTTGGAGTCGTTGTGCGTTGCCATGCCTACATCTATGTCTGTCAGTATGACATAAATACATGTCGGAGAACAGTAGAGATACGACCTCACACTTTTCCGATACGACATTCTCGTCATCGACATTATTGCCACTAGAGACTTCAACAGAACGGTAACAACAACAAATCCTTACATACACGAACTTACAGGTGCGTGTGTTTGATTTCAACAGAAACATTGTAAGATTTATATCACATTAAGATGGCATGTCATGTTTTCCCATTAAGACAGAAATTCATGGGTAAGAGACGAAATCATTTATGAATTATTCATTTTTGTATGTCATAACACCACCACCTTCTGATTTACGAGCCAACATATTTTGTCTTCCAGCTTGATAACATCATTTTTATTTAATGAGTACGCCAAATTTGTAAATGTCCCTCGTGGGTATACGATTCCATGACTTGCTTGACCTCGAGGCGACTATATCAAAATTTGTATTTCCTAGGAGTCTGCCATACGTGAGCTGTCTCTCTGTTTCGGCTATTCCATTTACTAACTCATTGAGAACACAGTGACCTCTAGAAAGATTATGAGATATAGCGAAGTCAGGTTTTAATATTTAATAGTAATCTATTGTTACATTGATTGAGTTCACGTCTCAGAGATGTTCATGATTCTAATTCTAATGTTTTTGTTTTTGACTTTTTTAGCTGACCCTTTCATGACTTGTTTAAATTTATTCATGAACCGTTTGATATGAAACTTACATCTTTTTAGGCTCTTTGTGAAATGGTTATCTATTACATCAAATGGCATTCTGATGGTCTGAAAGGGGAGGGGGCGAAATATTTTGCCCATGATATGAACCAAATGAAACCTCAGGAGCAGTCGTTTACCGAGTAAATCAAAACAATTTCTTGGGGCTTCGTCGCAAATACTTCTAAAACATAATCATATTCATTGATGAGTTGGGTAACAGTCATTCGAATGTATTTGTGTACGTGTATGCTGTCTGTCTGTCTGTCTGTCTGTCAGTCAGTCAGTCTGTCTGTCTGCATGCCTATCTGCCTGTCTGTCTGTCTGTCTGTCTGTCTGTCTGTCTGTCTGTCTGTCTGTCTGTCTGTCTGTCTGTCAGTCTGTCTGCCTGCCTGCCTCTCTCTCTCTCTCTCTCTCTCTCTCTCTCTCTCTCTCTCTCTCTCTCTCTCTCTCTCTCTCTCTCTCTCTCTCTCTCTCTCTCTCTCTCTCTCTCTCTCTCTCTCTCTCTCTCTCTCTCTCTCTCTCTCTCTCTCTCCCCCTCTCGCTGGAGACCTTTTCGCAAAGCCCACATCTATTTGTAAAGAAATCTCTGCGCATGTTATGTATATGGATGCAGAAGTTGATTTCCACTGTTAGTTTAATGTAGTGTACCATGCTGTACATCTCTGAAGTGGAGGGGGGGGGGTTCTGTATAATTACATATGTAGCCGGGAGGGGCTACGAAAATTATTAGGTTTATTTCGGGGGGGGTGAATCTTTTGAGAGCGCGAAGGGGGAGGCGGCTGCGGAAACTTTTTTGACAAAAGATAATTTCTCCCCAGCCCCCCCCCCCCCGCCATAAATTCTGACCCCAGCCTAACTGTTATTTTTAACGGAACGTCTCACAGAAATGATTGAAAGCTTTATATTTGTTCTTAAATTTCCTTAAGAGTATCCACTCATTCCCACCCGTTAGCAGTATGCTACAGTTAACCTCTAAACCCTAAATCAACCTGTCAACCATCTTGTCATTTTCAATTTGTACTGGCAAATAGGACATATGATAAAGAATGTAGATATGATCATCATATTTGTATCAGCTCAACTAAATATTCCATATCGGCAAGCAGGACATTTAATTTTATTAACTGCTCGAACCGTGAATAGAAATGCATTCATTTGTTAATAATGATCAATCGATGGTTACACAAAGTGACTTCATGAAGGAATAAAAGCGGAGTTAAATGACAACATTTCGTCATTGATAATAATCAATTATGTAGTTTCTGTGTTGCTTCGGTTGATAAAGAGTGTTGATCAACTTAGGATTTAGATCAATGTGATAGTGTATGTATGCGTCCTTATATTAGGTCTAATCGCACCCTCACTTTAAGCGTCTCCCTTGATAATATATCCGAAGCAGTGCAATAATACTAAGTGACCTTTGACATACAAGAAAATTATAGCTATTACCCTGCAAAAGGGCACCGTGTGTAAAATTCACAATTCTCTACAATTAAATCCTCACCGAATAGACACTGCAGTTGGAATATATTGTGAATACTGTATCACTGCAGGACATACATGTACCATGATACGTTATATTACACAATCATGTCGTAATCAGACGAATATCCCCTTGTTGTGCATGATAGAAATGATGGATTGACAATGGTAGGAAAAAATTACCTGAGTGCTTAGAGGACGCTCGAGAATTTAAGAAATAACTCATTAATCTACATCGAAAATATGTTATCATATTTAAGTTGACATATGTGTTGTCTTTCAGATGCGTACGGAAATTGCATAAGTCATCATAATCGTATGTCAATTTGTCATTAATCCATATCTTAGTCAGGATAAAAATAATCTAAAATTCTAAATTCTGCTTTTGTATTACTCCAGCATATTGTGCTAAGTTGTTCATGGGTGTTTTTTATTTTAAAAAGCTGTTGTTTTTTGTCATCACAGATGTTGACAATCTGTGATATTTTAACAGCTGTTCATCACGAACGTGGTAAACTACAGACAGTGACTGAAAAGATATTCCTACGCATTGTATAATTGTGAAAATTGTCAATAGTCTGAGTTTGTTGAATAAATGGTGATTAGTCAAACTACATAGAATTCTGACGGTGTGGGAAGGCCAGAACTTTGAAGACTTCATCTACATAGAATACACACTACATGGGAAGATTAGAACTTGAGAAGAAGTGTATCGTGACGTGAGTTTGACAAGAACTTACTAGTTTAGGTATAAATTTGAAGTAAATAAATTATGATATTCAGCTGATTATGTACAAATGTAGTGTCTCAGTTATTAATCTGACTGTTGATTGTATAACTATTATATTAAGGCATTTGCAATGAATACACAAGTAATACGTAACTAAGATTAAGTCGTAATGCTACTAGTACTCTTAGAGTTTGTTAATCAAGATTATCAGATGCGTCAAAGTGAAAAAAAATGCTTTATTTATTCCAACATAATGCTCTGACTTTAAGAAATACTTTGGGAATTTTACAAGTGTTAAGAGTAGTTTTAGAAGGGAGAGAGAGAGAGAGAGAGAGAGAGAGAGAGAGAGAGAGAGAGAGAGAGAGAGAGAGAGAGAGAGAGAGAGAGAGAGAGAGAGAGAGAGAGAGAGAGAGAGAGAGAGAGAGACAGACAGACAGACAGACAGACAGACAGACAGACAGACAGACAGACAGACAGACAGACAGACAGACAGACAGACAGACAGACAGACAGAGACACAGACACAGAGAGCGCGCGACCGGTAAGTTATATCAAAGCTATACGCATTCGTTGTTTAGACTTCGTTGTTTAGCATGGCCGTTGCGATAAAAGTATACATGCTACGGTCTACGAAGATGTATTGAACAGTAAAGCTTTTAAACAATCATACACGCATTTTACCATGAGCACAGCGAGTCTACACACACTGTAAATAATTTAGTGTCATGGCGTATGTGGCCTGCCATTTTTTGATAGACTTAATTCAATCTGCGACTACTACACGTTCGCATTTGTGGGAATTCCTGTGTGTAATGCGATGAACTGAATTTTTAAACTCGGCCAGGCACTTTTTTCTCTTCGAGAGCGAATACAGGAAAGCCTTTTCCAGCCTCGAATATGTTACTTAGGGTTATACGTGAAATTGCTATCATCAGATATCCTTTCCCATTATTTGAGAAAACACAGTGTAATTATATTATTGCAAAAAAAATGACTGCCTCCGGAAGTCGCCTGTCAATTTTCATTCGAATCTTGGATTACAAATGCCAACCGAACGATAAGTACTAGATTGGATGCTGGAGTGAAACTGATATGCTAGAGCAATGGATGGGTTTATCACGACAAGCACTTAAAACCACGGCTTCTATTTTATGCCTTTATAATGACATATCGAGTTGGACGGGAGCAGAATTTGATATCGGTTACTAACAGTGCCGTCAACACGAATGATGAGGCAGCTGAATACATACATGAAATGTACAACATTGAGAATTTATGATATCAGTGAAATATTTGCATAGAAAGTGAAATGAAAATATTTGTTCAACATTTTAATTTAGGTATTTTACACCACGGGGTATATCATAGGATAAGTGCTTATTGGTGATAAGATTATTTTTTTTAAAGAGTAACGCTAAAAAACAACAATGTAGGACGAAGTATAAAAAAGACCTCTAAACATAAATGTTCTAGTGAAAAATGGGTTTATAGGCCTATAGTTATTGGTTTTCACTTTGACAAAGAATTTAAATAAACTCAAATTTCCAAATCGCAGGAAATGTAAAAAAAAATATTTCATCAGTAAAATTTCATAGTGAATAGTTACTGTATGTTTCGAAAAAGAATTTAAACTCGAAATACCCAAGTCGTGGCATATAGCAAACGAATCTGTTGTCTTTACTTTTGTACAGAATTGTTGGTTATATAGCTGTTGATAGCATCATATTAACAACAGATTTTCACTTCAACAGATAATTTAAAGTCAGATACCAACAATCGCAGAGCTAAAACGCTATTATATAACCGAGAAATACTATGTATCACAATAAACATGAATCGTTGACAAATACTACTGCATTTAGATTGGGGAGAACGTATTTGAATGTACGATGAAATAATATATCTGAAGAAGATTGAAAAAACATAGTGGAGTCAAGTTCATGTATTTTTAACGTTATTAATGGTTCAATATTTCATGACATGGACGGGTTAGTCACGCATACAGTAATTTTTCACCACGTAAAGTATACGAGATTGACATTTTTTTGTATTCCGTAAATATGACATGCTGACTACGTATAACAAGACGATGTTTTGGATAATAATACTGTGACAACTTACCGTCATTGCAAATGTAACCAGACTGAAAAACATATAGGCAAGGAGTGATGCTTTCTCTATCGTCATGGTCCCTGTTTTCGATATGGATTGCCGAATGGACGTCATCTTTTAAGATGCAAATACTGTTTACGGAATGATTCTAATACTGTGATACTTGAAATCGACCGGGAAGAATGTACTTGAAATAACAGTTTTCCTGATCACTCGCACACTTGTTTTAAACACGGAGAAACACTGCGATGTTGCCGTTCACTGCACGTCTTCTCTCTGATTCACACATCCGAAGTAAATCAGGAACTGTTTCGTACTGCCATCTGTGACAAGCTCTTACTCAACAAATACACGTGTGTGCTTGCTTGTTCTATATAACGCTACACACCGATAACTCTCTGCTGTAACAGTGTCGTCTAATTTATAATTCCATACGCACGGCCGGAGACTACTGTGTTCATTACCACGTCTCAGCTGGCAACTGAATATTCACTAATATTGATCAAATCAAACCACCTAGCTTGTAAACAAACTTGATTTTCAATGTATTATGCGATTGATTATATTAGTTCCGTGCATCGTTCGCCGCCTCGTTTCGAGTACAGGGCTGAAGACAAGGAGTTACGATGCGCCATGCATCACTAATCAGGTTATGAATTATCCATTCCTCAAAGCAAAACACCTGGATTCAGGATCGTTATCGTCCGGAAACCCGATGGCCCCAACATCCATTAGTTATTCTAATACGTAATCTCAGTTTCATATGCTTTTTGCATCTCATCTCGACGTCAAACTTAAAATTTTCTTTAAATGTACTTTTTGTATCGTTAGCCAGTTGTTACATTGTGATGACCGTCTCCCGATTATTTAAATGGTTAATGTATATTTAATAGTACGTTTGTCAATCGTTGAAACAGGCTTATGTGTATTGACAGGGGAATCGCCATAAATATGAAATGAGAAATTAAAAGAGTTTGAAACTAACGGTGCGGTTCTAACCACTATAGTATATGTATATCAGCAAACATAATCAAATAATGTGGAAACGGCAAATATAATGTCACATCAAATCGAGCGTGTAAACTCTCTATCAATGTCAGAGA